>NC_048894.1:127329532-127377032 GCF_011077185.1 Oxyura jamaicensis | reverse complement strand
AGACTCCTATTATCTGATCTTCCATAAAACACAAAAACTGCCTTCTCTGGTACACAGGAAGTGCCAGTAAGCCTGCAGGTGTGAGCCAGTTAAAAGAAAAGGCTTTGGCTAAATAGATTCTTTGACTGCCAGGGATTAGAGTCATGGCACCAGTGGTAACACACATCTTTTCCTTTAATTTACAAAATTTTCTCACGAGTTTGCAAGAGTTCACCCCATCAGGGGCTTTTTGAGGCCATTGAAATGTCTTAAGTTTTAATTAAGTTGGAGTTGTCAGAAGAAAGCTTTTTTGGCACAGAGTCAGGGTCATTAATTACTGCTATCTTTGTTTCTTTCAGAAAAAAAAGAACTCTACTGACTTGCTGGGTTACTTATACAGCCTACATTTTCTATCCTGCAGTCGTTTTTCACATCCAAGCAAGGCTTGATTAAGTAGTTTACCAATTACTTCCATCAATCTGATTTACAAATCCTATGGGTAATCTTAACTTCAGAAGCTTTTCTCTCTGCTGATTTGAGGTACAGTAGTAATGAAAGCAGCATTACTGTTAGAACCACAAAGCATTTTAAAATTCTAGATTTTCCATCCTAAATGGTACTTGAATTGCATTCCTGATTTTATCATTTCATACCCATCCTTTTATATGCTTGTAGCTGGATTGTCAGTTATTAACAGACACAAGGCACACTGCATAAAACTAAACAGAATAAACATAATTTCCTTGCTATCTTGCAGTTGTGAGGTAAAAGTTCATACTTTCTATCAATCAAATAAATAGCTGCAAACAAGCTGGCATTCAAATCACACTCCATGGTGTCTGCATTTGATGTTAGCAGTAACTTTATTACTAGGTGCCATTTACCCCCAAAATGAAAAAAGTCCAGAATAATTAACTAAAATTGTTACCCCGTAGCAATTATTCACTGGCCTAAGTAAAGGCTAATTTGTAGACTACTTTCTACCAGAGGCATTCATATCATAAAAAAAAAAAAAAAAGCCAACACTTTAACTGGCACTAATTTGCTGCTTCATCAGAGATAAAGATATGGGGAAAACACTGTCTCCCATTTTGCTGGAGATAATGACCTTGAGGCTCAATTTGAAATATATATAGCCATACAGTGATATGCCATATGTGTGTATTCCATAGATTTCAAGAAATTTTTGATTTCCAGAATCATTCATTCTTTGTCTCTGATATCACTAACTTCATATGCATAGACAATTAACTTATATTACTCTAAAACAAATATATCACTGCTTGATAGTAATTATATTTTCGGGCATACACTAAATTCTTGGTTTTATGCAAAGTATTTTGCATAAATATTATTACCATTATTAGAAAGCTTGATAAATATATATCTTTCCAAATATACTGCTTGTTCATTTAAACAAAGTTTGTTTTATCAAAATCCTCAGATTCCTTGAAGCCTGCAAAAAGCTCATGTTAAACTACATATTTTGTACTGTTTTTAATAAAAACATTGGCAAAATAATGTTTTTTCAGAAACCCTGACTTGGGTTTCTGATTTATGGAGTATACTTTACCATTTTGAGCTACTCAGCTCAGCAAGTGGTTGCTCAGAGACTGCAAGACTTGAAATGTCTGTAGCGAAGTATAAATTATTTTGATCCTCCCTTGGGTATTTTCTTAATTTCTCACCCATTTACTGTACTTTGCATAAAACAGCAGAAGCAAGACAGAAACTATGAAAAAGCTAGGAACACTACCAAGAACGTTAACCAGCTCTGGAAAGTTAAGATACCTGCATAAACAGAGGCAATCCACTGTTAAAGAAACTACTTTCCTGCTGTAGTTCACGTCTGTCTGCGGCCTCTATTTCCTAAATTTAGCATGAAAAATAGAATCCCATAGAAATTACAGCAGCTATTTATTTGATAAAATATTCAAAAGAAGTTCTAAAAAACTGTGTTGCAACTTCTTGTAAAGTAGCTATTTATTTATGGTATTTTATTTGTTAACAATTTTACTGTGATCCTGGTTGCCAATCATCCCAGAATTGTATCAAACCTTGTTACTATTTTCATTTTTTTCACCTTGGTTAAGATCATTATTAACACCAAAAGCAATCCAGGCAAGCTATTTATGGCTACAAGATGAATATATGTGGGGATAGACAGCTGTGATCATATCCCTGAACTCTTACTTTGCAACATATGATTGTATGTCAATACTGTCTTATGATATACATGCGACATACAATACTGACACCCACTTGGGCAGTGTATAACTGCAACTTGTTGCCCCTGAAGTGGGAGACTGGGAGACCCAAATCTCAGAGGCAAGGTCTCCCTCCCTTACGTCGCTCAGGCTGCAGCTGACAGCAGCACAAGTTACAGTATTTGCATGCAATGACAACGGACACATTTTCAGAACTTCAGCTTGGATCTACAAGGATGGCAGTGTCAAAAATCGTTTTAGAGGCTTACATGTTTTATTCTCAGATAAATGTGCAACTGTAGCTTTTCTATCCATGATGAGAAAAGCAGAACTTTAACAGCCCAGTTCTGATATTATTTGCTGCATGTGTACACCAGCATATATGTTTTAAACATCAGAAACTTTTGCATTAACACAATAATCAAGATCTGGTTTAATAAGCTGATTTAACAAAGTATTAAGATGTGTATTCAACACAGGAGGTGGGATTCAAGCTTTGTAAATTGATCAACACAAATGTAGCAAAAGTATATATATGTGATAAAAACAAAGAGTCTGTAAACCTTTTCCAAATACTCATTTCAACCTCTACTTTTTACCATTGGCCTAGCCCTTTTTTCTGATCCTTAATTTGGTTGTTAGAGACAACAAGCAAATAATTATTGGAAATAATAAATTATTCTCTTGCAATTTTGGATCCATGATTTTGGCTTGGTATATATAAATATATAGCCAGGATACTTGACCTGAAGAGTCTCTCTCTTTCTTAATAAGTGTACTGCTAATAAGCCTAATTAGGTGTGAAAAAAAGTCAAAATGGTAAAGTGCCATTACACTACTAGAACCTCGTAAATGTAATATTAATTTCATGATGAAATGCCATTTTAATGTTACTTATTAAGTAATATGTTGTAAGGCTTTGAGTCAGGTTCATTTACCAATAGCAAAAATGATTGGCGTTAGAGAGAGCAGATTGGCAACTTCACTGAAGGTCAGCAAACAAGTATCTTCCCCTGCTGATATTAAGAAATACTTTTACAAAGTAAAATAGAGAGGAGTAGATCATTTAATTTTAATTAAATAATAATAATAATAATTTTCAATGACATTATTAACTAAAAGTCTTCATGTTTGCTTTTATGAAAAAAGTATTAATGAACTACATATATCTCCATGTTGTTTTCTTATCAATATGTCAATACACATGCTTAGATTTTGCAGTAGTTGGTGTGATGTGAAAAACTGTAATGGATAGTATACAAATACTCCCAGTTCTGTGAAGGACATGGATAAGGGAAATATGCTTACTTAGCAGTGCAGGAGCTCATCTAACTCTTTGTACGATCTCTAGGTCATAAACATGCTTTTGGATGTAAGAAATAAGGCATTGGCAAAAAGGCCCAGGCAAATAGAACCCAGTTGGGTTTCTAGAATCACTAAAAACAGAGAAAAAAAAAACTGGATAGAAATCAAAAGGTCTGCAGCACCCACACATGCCTGGAGCAACAGCTCTACTTATTGAAGGGCTATTAGCAACTGTTTCATCCTTCTGTACCCTACTTCAGGAGACACTATTCTGTTGAACAGTATTCCCTGTATTTCTGCTTCTGCCAAAGGCAGCCCTCTTCCAGGAGAGCAGACTTGGGTAAAAATGTAAGTTACCTATATAAACTGCAGAGTAAATTATCAAGTTTCACTAACTAAATTAGAGTGGGGCATGTATCAGAGTGTATATATACTCTATATTATATATACTATATTAGATATACGTACAATGTGACTTTTGACTGGGTGGCTGAAAAAACATTCAAACTGCAAATATCCAAACATCTAAACATACAAGCAAGGATAAGGATGTTTTAAAATGGTCTTCTTTTCTGGGTAGTTTCCTTTCATCTTCTATCTCAGGGAATAAATCTAATACATCCCTCTACAAATCACCTTGCTGTGAGCTGAACCAGTTGGGCTAGGGGCAGTTTATTATGGTTAGTTTGGTGCTAAGACGTCACGGCTAACAAAATATCTGACCCAGAAAAATCTGAAATTAACGTGTTTGATGTGCAAAGATACTTGGTTAAACAATAACTACTGCTCATTTTACTTTCCTTGTACAGAAACGTGAAAATTAAAGCTGAAAAAGACAGCAGCATTCACCCCTCTGTGTAGAATGACTTCCTATTATATGCTTCAAAATTCATTGTCCAGTCTCATTTCACTATGAGAGAGCTTGCAATTACTATACCTATTCATATCTATTATTGTTTTATGACATGCCTAAAGCTGTGTGCAGTATTATATCTGTAGTCTCATTGTAGTCTATATACGGGGTCTATCCCATTTCTGTTCTATGATATGACACAAGCAAGAGCAGAACTGTTAGGGAAGCAGACAAGTTCGTTGTATCATATTGCAATCTCATATCCAATGCACTGCCCACTACCACCCTTAGGCCTTTTTTGAATAGTAATTCTTTACAAGGATTTTTCTCCTCCCAAATATCTGTGTTTCACATTATTATTTCAGCAGATGTATCATATTCCATTTGCCAGGTTGAATCCCATTTTGTGATTTCCTGTCCATATTTCTAACCTGTCCTCACTTCCTTTTATATCTTCTCTCTCTGTCCTCACTGGTGTTAGCAACACCTCCCAGTTGTAGTATGACCTGTAGATTTAATGAACAGTCTGTTTACCTCCCCTTACTTGATTATATGATCAACAAATTGGGTCTTTCACTGACATCTGCAGAACACTTCTGGACACCTTACTCCATCCCGAGAATACAACTTGAACTCCTGCAACCAACAGGAAAATTCATGTGGCAATATAGGCATACTCTAGTTCACCTTAACTCCTCACCTCCACACAAACTTTTGTAAAATTCTTTACCAATCCATACATCTAAGTGAAGGTCTAGGAATTTCTTTCCTCCTTGTTATTCCTTTCTGAATATTTTTGCCTGATTTTCTGCATTTAAATTTACTCCACTCAGTATTCCACATCTTCTGGAAACTGCAGTACTGTGTTTCTTCTCTGCTCACTTGGACCTTCAGAGCCATTGCTCTCCTCCATGTTTCTCAGAGAACTGGAAGAGGTGGAATGATTTCCACTAGATGGCATGATGCCTCTTTCTTCCCTTTCTTCTCCTAAAGACCCCTGGGTGCACCCTCTTGGGAACAGGTGTTAGGAAGAGTAAAAGGGATTAGACTATCCACCTGAGAAACCTATGGAACAACAAGCCCGGAAGACCATTTCTGCTATTTCATTAGCATGCTTATTTTTCTTTCCATATTCTGTGAGTGTGTGTGTGGTTCAGGAACAAATCATGGTCAAACAGCCATCTTACTCATCTCCATATGAGGCAGTCAGACGGGCCAGGCAACAGGGAGGAGGTAAGTAGCACCTGCCTGTATATTCTTGGCCTCCTGGAAATGCCTTTGGGCTTAACAAGTGGAGACAAGAGAAAGTACAAGGTACAACCTTCAGTGTCAGAGCAATAATATTTGTTATCTTATTTCTTAATCATTGTTACTACTTCAAGAAGACCACAAATCTTTATGTAATCGTGAAGATATGTACATAGAGAAAATGAACCACACACACACACACAAGTATTCATACTGTTCTTGTCCTTCATACCTCTTTACTTTTAGGTCATCTTCAACTAAGTCATATCAAGTAGTAAGTTAAATTATTTTGGGGGAAGGATGGTTTCTCATGGCTTTCTTATGGTATCACATAAACAACAGGCTTTATAAATAACAACAGGCAGCCTTATAGTAATTATCAGAATTACTCTTTTTTTTTTTTTCTTTTATTAAAGATTGGTACCAGATTTCCTTTTTCCCAATCCTATGATAATTCCTCAATTGTACTTTACTTTTCAAAAATAATTACTAGCGATTATGTAAATTCATTATCTATGTCTCTTAAGACCATACTATGCTTATCATCTAGACCTGCTGATTTGCATTTATTCTATTTTTTCTAAGTATTGCCTTACTCTTTTCTATCAACAACTATTTTGAAAAGGTCTTAATTACTTGCTCTATTATGTCCTTGTTCCTTTTATTTTTCTTGTCAAAGACAGATTTTGAAAGTAGCTCAGTGCATCAGCCATTTCAGAACCAGCTTTCATTTTGTCACCCTCTTCATTTATTATTAAGGTTGTTTTTTCACTCCATTTTTTTTTTTTTTTTTTTTTTTTTTTCCCCTAATATATCTGAAAAGCTGTTCTTATTTCCCCTGGCTCTTTTGGCTGGTATTAACTCATTCTGCTTTTGCATTTCTTTTAACTTTTCCAAGTCTTAAAAGAGTTTTCATTTTCCTGGTTGTTTTCTTCTTTCATTTTTGCTCTGGGAGAGATTTGGCATCCACAGATCTTTGAGCAGCCCCTGGTGAAACTAGAATGACTCCTCCTTAACCTATATATTTCAATCTTTCTCAAAACTATAGTTTAGTGCTTTTTAGAGAGAGGAGCTACAGCTGGAAAATAAGATTGGGAATACCTGATTGCTATTTTCAACTATGACTGAGCTGTAAAGGATAACAAACAATTAAACAATATTTTTACTCAGTTTCTCCATCAATAAAATCTGTATATCATCTATGTCTTCAGAGGACTGTGTTAACATTTATTTAATATCCTTATGTTCTCTGACTTTCTCAGATGAAGACTGTTTTGATTTTATGGGGTTCTACAATCATTAATTTCCTGAAGCAGAAAAAAAGGCTAAACTCTTCTTTCCTTTCACACTCAAACACCTTGAAGAACTCACAAAGTGAGTCTAGCTCAAAGTGTGCTTTAGTAACAAAAGGGTGGGTTTTCTTCACTTATTATACATGAATAAGATCTAAAACACTCCTTTGTGTACACTAGGTATGATGTTCTGTCTGATGAGCTGTGGGTATCACAGAATCACAGAATTTCTAGGTTGGAAGAGACCTCAAGATCATCAAGTCCAACCTCTGACCTAACACTAACAGTCCCCACTAAACCATATCCCTAAGCTCTATATCTAAACGTCTTTTAAAGACCTCCAGGGATGGTGACTCCACCACTTCCCTGGGCAGCCCGTTCCAACGTCTAACAACCCTTTCGGTAAAGAAGTTCTTCCTAACATCCAACCTAAAACTCCCCTGGCACAACTTAAGCCCATTCCCCCTCGTCCTGTCACCAGGCATGTGGGAGAACAGACCAACCGCCACCTCGCTACAGCCTCCCTTGAGGTACCTGTAGAGAGTGATAAGGTCACCCCTAAGCCTCCTTTTCTCCAGGCTGAACAAGCCCAGCTCCCTCAGCCACTCCTCATAAGACTTGATCTCCAGGCCCCTCACCAGCTTTGTAGCCCTTCTCTGGACTCGCTCGAGCACCTCCATGTCCTTCTTGTAGCGAGGGGCCCAAAACTGAACACAGTACTCGAGGTGCGGCCTCACCAGAGCCGAGCACAGGGGTAGCTGCAGAATATTCAAATACCTAAGATTTTTGGCCATTTCCTCTATTTAAACAACTTTAAAAAGACTTTGCTTTATATATGGTGTTTTACTGTGCTATTGTACTAATGGCTAGAAAAGACATACCCTAGCAAAATTCCATGTCAGAATTCGGTGTTCTTTCGACAAATTAAAAATTATTACTTGCAAAAGTATAGAAATAAAAATGAGACCATAGTGGAACACAAAATTGACATTATTGGCTGTGAGTTACAAAGTAAAAAAAAAAAAAAAAAAGTAAAATCTATTTGCTAAATAATTTGACAAATTTCTAAGTTTGTTGCCACACCAAACTGCATAAATGTGTGCACAAATACAGTAGCAACTGCCACAACAGCCTTTATGGAGGACAAAAGATAGAATAGGACCATAAAGTTTTGTGTGTCAGTAAGAAAATTAGACAAGAATAGCAGAAATAGTCACGGAAATTGAGTCAGTTCTTTCCTACTTTCATTTCTTTCTTCTCTCGACCCCCAGCATGGGAAGGAAATTAAAGCTGAAATTGAAAATTTAAATGCTAATTTTAAATTTATGGATATCCAAATCCCATATGTTTGAACAAACCCCAGTGAGATTAGTATACTCCAGTGAAAATAAATGTCCTGATCACTCTTCCCCTCCTCAGCTCTCTACTTTTCCAGGTGGCTGCAGTCAGATCTCTTGCAATAATGGAGTACTTCAATCTTTGATACTTATTTGTACTGGATTACTGTTTGGCAATGACCCAACTGCTTGGTCTGGGGACAGATCATTTTATTTAATGGCTTATCACCAGAACCTCACCAGCATGCAAACAGAAATCACCATTCTGCTGCTGCTAAAAAACTATGAGAACACAGGAGGCTAATCACACCTGGGAGACACTTGTCTAATGACATACACAGGTAAGTGGCCCCTATTAAAAAAAAAAAAAAAAAAAAAAAAACTTGGAAGCAATGAAAACCTAAAAATCCAGAGCAGAGACACTTTTATCTAAAGGGAAAATAATCTAAAATCAAAACAACTAGTTTTTTTTTGTTGTTGTTGTTGCTGTTTTTTTTTGTTTGTTTGTTTTTGTTTGTTTGTTTGTTTGTTTTTAATGGTTAATTATCATTACACCTACAATAACTTATTACTTATTGTTTCTGTAATTTAGGCTTGAGGGATGATTTGAGGAGCCCTGCTCCAAAAAAGTTTCAAGGAAATAATTTATGGGAGCTCACAGATAAGAGTCTTTAGATTTGACATTTTGATTTCTGTAATAAATTGTTTTATTTAAAAAGTAAAACATCATGTAAATTAATTCATCCCTCAAGCAACATGTAGAAATGCCTCAGTCATGTTTCAACAAATGTTCAGTCTTCAGTTATGTTCATTATAATGTTCTACTATGATAATAAGTGCTCTGTAAATCAATAAGTAAAATTACACAGTGCCCAATTTAGAAATGCAGCTTCCATCTTTTCTTGTCCTTAGTAGAAGCAAATGGCATTACTACTTTTGTATCCTCTCCTGTACTGTGACTGCAGAAAAAATATGAAAGACATTTCATATTACCCGTTATGAAAGACATACAGCAGGGCGGTGAAAAGTTTTAGCAAATAGTAACTGTTCCTAAGGAAGGGAAAAAAGCAGGCATCAGAATTTATTCTGTTTTCAACTCCAGGCAAACAGGTGAGTGAGGAAAATAAATTAAATTCTATTAGCTAGCAGTATTCCACTTCTTTCTCCTTCTTTCTTCTCCCCCTCCAAATCAGCATCCATGGTCTTTAGTATTAAACCAAATTTACTATTAGACTTGCTGGAAAAAATCATCACCCTGCCTCTTTGCTTTTTTTTTTTGTTGTTGTTGTTTTTGAAAATGTCTCTCTAGGTAAACTTTTTGTCTTTTGTTTCTTTTTCCAAGCTGGGACAAGGTAACTCTTGTCTGCTGCAGAGTCCCGGTTCAGAAAGATGGCCTGAATACTGTAAACCCAGTGAGGAGGAAGATCATTTGTCTCCTGCCAATATTTCTGGGGATACGACTATGCAGGGTCTGTCAGTCTGTCAGTCAGTCATTTTGACCTTCTACCTGATGCTATTCTTTCCCCTTCATAGGTGCTGCTTGCTTTTAGTTGTTTTTGTTTGTTTATTTGTTTTCTTGAGTACTAGATAGATTTCAGATTGAAGTTCATCTAAAGAAATAGATTTCAGAGTACAAAAACAAGTTTGTAATACAATCATTAAAACAACACCATAAAATATAAACAAATATATTGCATACTGTAGCCTTTTCTTAATTCAGGAGATTTGTAGAAGAGTCTGATGTGTCACAAACTTACATAGCATGGAACATATTAATATCTTTGCAGGTACTTTTTTTTTTTTTTTTTTTTTTTACAAAACTCTGTGCTAACCTAGTAGAAAACATCATCAGTTTACCTACATTTTCACATTAGTATATTGTGATGTACTTAAATGTGATAGTACACACACACAGAAAACAGGTCTGTACACAAGTGCATGCACAAACATTAAAGAACACATGGCATGTTCTGATAAGCCAATTAATGTCTCAAACATTTGAAATATCATTGTTATTCTATCATCCAATCAAAATGAACAGATGAAGTGATGGGCTGCCAAAGCAAGCCCTATTAAAAGTTCATAGATGAGCCCATAATGATATACTTTTAAGATAAAAAAATATAGAATATACAGAGGATACGATCACTGGGCAGAATTCTGCACAGAGCAACATAAAAATATAGCAAATGAATTGTCTAGCACTACCAATAGTCATGTTGTAACGGTGATAGCTATTTTCTACAGATAAATCTAAAATGACCTTTCAGACCACATACAGTCTGTGATATTTTGTAATTTACTTTCCTTGATAATATTTTCACCAGAGGCCTGATTTTTCCTTAATTTGCCTTATAGGATGAGATAAGTACAAAGGCACCAATAAACAGAGACAGTGAATTAGCTGGGGTTAGAAGCAAAAGGTCTGTTAGGCACCTAATTCTTTGAACATTTGACCACATAATTTTAAACAACTTAAACATCTGTACAAGAAAAATCCTGAAGGGTCAAATCCTGCGGTCTTAACTCAGGCAAAATTCCCATGGACTCATGGGATTTGACCTCTAGTTGGGAATATACCCTTGTTCAGACCATCTTTTTCAAACTCAAATGTGGAAATTCTCTTTGGACCAGAGAAGTCCTCAGGGAAGAGCTTTCTGATACCACAAGCATCTAAGACACCAGTCTGTGCTAATCACTAACAGGTTAGCATCTCTGAAAATAATACTGTCTAACAGCAGAGGAATGTGTAGTCTGGTTCTCATAAAATTTCAAACCTGGGACAAAACAGAAGAATCTGGTAGAGCTACCTCCTTTTTTATCTGAATTAATAACACATTATCAGTTTGGTAAGAAAATATGAACTGTTATTATCAAGCTTCCAGATATACAGTGAAACTTGGAAGCAAATGTAGTAGTATTTGCTACTGCATATACAGAGTAAATGCTGAAAATTGAATACTTATAAACAGTTTATAGATTATGCCATTATAAAACTGAAAAGCCACTCTAAATTCTAACATCCTTTGAAAAATAATTTTAAAAAATGCCACCAATGTACAGAACAATCTGTGCAATGTCTGTCCTCAAGAAAATAAAATATCTTTTCTTGAAAGACAAGAAGTTCACCTGGCAGGCAAAGGTAAAGGCCAAACTCTATGATATGTCAATATGTTTGCTTTAAAAATAACTGACAAAATTTGACTAAGCTTATCAGTACCGTTATTTTCCCGTTATTTTCCCGTTATTTTCCAAAAAACATTGCCCATTATTTTCCAAAAAAACAGTCCCTGATTTATTTATTTATTTTTGTGGGAGTGGAATTCTGCTTTAGAGGCTCAGCTTGAGACAGCACAGGCCCGGTTTTCACAAAGACTGAACAAAGCAGATCAATACCTGCAGGTGCTCAGCACCTCTGCAAGCGCAGGTGTAAGGTACATGAACCAGGGCATCCACATTAAGCAGCCTCTTTTGAACAGCTGGTACAAAGTGATGGCAAACTTGAGCTGGCCGCCTTACCAGGCAGAGAGATTTATATTCATCCACAGGAGAAAGAGCCCAGGGTAGCAGATGCCCACAAAGTTAAAGGGAAGTTTGTCACCTGGGGAAAGCATGCAGAGATCAGAGGATTGCAGTACTGCTGCACAAACTCTGCTCCCGGCAGGCGTCTTAATTCCACTTACAGGGGGTTCTCACTGGCTATAACATCCTGAGGACCCAGACTTGATATTTTCAGAGCCATATTCCTTTTTCTTGTGAATCCTTACAGAATTAGGGGGAACAGTGTTTTTAAGTGCCCTTTAGCTATTGCACGTACAGTGTGTGTCTAGTGGCTCCCATGTAAGAGATCCTAGATGTGCACTGTAATCAACATAAGGTCTCAGTATGAAAAGAGATGATTTCTGCTGGGTCTCTGTCTCAGAAAGAGAATGGACAAAAATTTCAGAGACATAAAAGTGCATCTGCAAAGACTCAATCACAAGTAGCAGATCTGGTAGAGAACAGAAATTGTGTGAGGGAAGTGACATTAAAAGCATTTTTCTGATAGGGCAAAAAAAATCTCTCTATATATTTTTTATATTACAAGTTCCTTTAAAGTATCAGACATTTGTCCTGAGCAGTTATTCCTAGTTATTATATTGTTTTAGCCTACTGTAAAGCAAAACATAAAGAACAAAGTCCTTTCCCATAAACAAAACAGAGCTTAAAAAATAATCATGATGGCAAGTGAATCCCTCTTTATCACTCAGCCTGGAATTTCTATTGCAGAAACACAAAAGTCTGATTTATTTTTAAAACATTTTAAACACATACCAACATTACTTGGAAATAGGCCAAGTAAAAAAAATCCATCAGAACTGACACCCTACAAACACATGTTACCAGTAACTGCTATTGAGCCTAAAGAAATAAATGAAATGCTATACCTTTGGCAATGCAACATTTGGCACTTAGTCAAAGATTCATAGCAGCAAGGTATATATCTACTTTAAATATACAGTAAGCTCAGGAGTATGTATTTATTAACCACATTTCCCCTCCCTTTAAGAGAAGTCTTTTGTCCTATAACTTTTAAAATTAATACAAAGGCTTTTCAAAAAAAAAAAAAAAAAAAAAAAAAACTCCGCAGCTTGCATTCCATAGCTGACCAAAAATCATTACTATGAATTCTCAGAAAAATCTAAGCCTTGAAAAAACACACTTTTCCTCACTGCTATGTAAACAGTCTAGCTTTGAGAAGAGGAGAGGAAGAGTACAGGTGGTGATACTTTGAGAGGAGAAAATATTTTATTGAAAAAGTTCTTTCTAACAGAAGAGAGGTTTGTTAGGGTTCTGGGTACCTCCAGGAAATCAAGGCCTGAGAAGCCTTAATCATCATCTTAGCAGCCGGATAAATGTGAGGAACAAATGCAAATTTACTATAAACAGGGCTGGTTTCAGGAGTTTAAAGATACATTATCCAAGTCGTCTGTACTTTTTCATACTCCATAACAAAACAACCCCAAATAAATAAGCAGCAATTTTCATACAGGCAATAATGTTTCTGAAAAATACTACAAAGTGCTCTATTATACTTATGGAGTGTTTTACAGCAAGTGCATGGGTAGACTTCAAATACCTGAGGATCTCCTTGAATTTGGGGGTAATTTAGACTCATGGCTATGACCAAAATGTTTCCATGTGAAGAAAATAATATTAAAAACAAAAATCAAACAAGCATACAAAACTACAAAAAAAGACTATGTATCTTCTGTAAATAAAGATTTGACTCAATTGCTAAGATTGTAAACTCAGCAGAAGACTGAGGGCAAATTTTCTCTCTCCTATTTGTACCTTTTGTGCTGGCATTTGAGTACTACCTGTGGCCACTGAAGTCAGGAGTCAAATGTCACATTTGTTCCTCTCCCTAGCAAACATGCTTAAGAAAATCCTACACCACTGCTACAACATGTGTAGGCATGAGAATGGAGGTTTTATAGCAAAACGTATGTGTTTGAAGGACTTTAAGGGTAAAGCCATGGGTATTCAAATGGGATTGTATGTGGACCACTGGTGAAATCACATGCATTTCTGGTGCTGGGGAGAAGTGTTAATTTTAAAATCTGCTTGCTAGGCTAAAGGTGCAAGGTGGGATGGCCTTTGTCCTATTCAGCTTCTAACAGTAAATGATATCACCTTTTAGGAATTTTCTTCTGGTAATGAAAGCCACTGTGGGCTGGAGGGAGAGAATAAGGGACATCTGGATCCTCTTCTGGAATGACAATTAGGCAGTGGTCCATATTAACAACAGGCAACCAGTAAAATCATCTGGGTTCATGCAACAGATATAAAGTGATTACCTTCAAATATTGATTTTACAGCAAGAACGGTCCCAGAGGTTATATAATGGTAGTTGCTTGTTTCTAAGTGGACAGGTTTTTCAGTACTGGAAGTGAACTCCACAAGGAACTATTACTTCTCAACAAATATTTCATGCACTTTTGGTGGTTAGTGCCATGGAGACTATCCCGACAATCAGTGCCTCTAAGGGATTTGAAGAAATTATTAGGCCAATATGTTTTGTTGTTCTTCCCTTTCCCCATCTTTTATGTCACAGCAACTTTGGACATTTTGTTAAGAGACTTAAAGTTCTCTAATTACTCTAACAAGGCCAGTGAGTCATATAGATCTCCTATTGCCTGAAGAAATTGAGGGTTGGATTGAGGGCTCAGGACAGGACAAGGTTACACTGGTTCATGAAAGTACATTGGGAAATGCACAGTTGCATTCTAGGGCTGGATGGATGTTCTTGCTGTTTGGTTTTTATTTGTAATGTATGGGTGGGTATATGGGGATAAAGCACATATGGGCATCCAGAAATGGATGAGTACTTCTCAGCATAGCTGTGCATGTTTCTCTATGGCACTCATCACTGCTGTTTATTCTGTTCCACCAAAACAGAATCACCTGGATGCAGCCTTTACCTAAATCCAATCTGTCTTTGGGAGACTTGCCCCTTTAAAGATTCCAATGATCTGAAGTAGTCTAAGCCGGCAGGCGCAGCCACCTGAACTTCTGACAATTGCAGGATTTGATGCAGAGCCCTGGCTCCATCACCCAGGCAGCTCCTCTGAACCTCGCTCACGCCTTAGGCACCTATTGTACAATCAGCCCTAATGCCCTCAAATGATCATCTCTTGTGCACGTCCCTCAAGGGCTACAGTAATGTTTTCTACTTATGGCCACTTGTGAAGACCACTGAAAAATGGCAGCTAGTGCTGAAAGCAGCTGCCCACTTATTTAGCAAATTTTCTCATAGATAGCACTTATGCTCTTGACACTGCAGCTGCTACTAGTTTCTATCTATGTGAATCTTTAAGAATTTCTTTAGATGAAGATTTCTAACATGTCAGAACATGTTTCCTAGCACAAATTAAAAGCCCTTAAATCATCTAGGTTGAGTTAAAACTTCAGAGTTAAAACTTAGGTTTTAAATTGGCTAGCTTCTAATACAAAAATTTACATTGTTTGATTATGTCCTATTTAAAATGTGTTAACACATTCTCATAGATGTTAACTAAAATATTGGCATCTAAACACTGTCTCAGTTTCTGTGTCTCCCTCCTGACTGTGTCCAATAGCTGGTTCCAGCTAAATTTTACAATTTTGGACATCACGAGTTGATATCAGGGGAGGTCCCCTGAGTTCAGCTGACTTAACAAAGTCAAGATCTGCTTATTTCTGTGAGTTACCACCCATCTCCTCAGCCATACTCCCAAGGAAGTGTGTTGAGTTGGGAAATCTGCATGTCTATGGGAATTTACTTCATCATTTTGTGCGATGCAAGGTTACAAATTTGTATTTTTTTAGTTCCAACCATTCAGGCATAATAAATATTATGAAGAGGATATAAGGAAAAGGTTCTTTTTCATTGTTTCTAAAAAAAAAAAAAAAAAAAAAAAAAGAAAAAAAAGATGTGTTTTTTTTTTTTAAAAAAAAAAAAAAAAAAAAAAAAAAAGGAAAAAAAGAAGTGGATTTTCAAGTTAGAAACTCAAAAAGAAAACATACTTTACTCTGACAATAATCTTTATTTTGGATATAATACAAAATAGTAGCCTTTTACTGTCCATTACCCATAGCTCCATAAAATATTACTCTTTTCTCTTAAATTACTGTTGGTCTGTTAAGTACATTTGGCTAAAAACTTAATTCCAGGTACCCACATGCATTAGACAGTTCACTTACTTACCTGAGAATGTCACTTTGAGTTAACACCATTGCAATGTATAAAGAATGCCCCTGACACTCAGATAAAAGATTTGACTGAAGCATCACAAAAACATGTTGAGCAATCAACACCAACACAAAGTTAAAATAGATTATCTTTTAGCATAGGACATCCATGCTGACATCTTAAGTCTAATAAAACATGAAATTAGCAGAAAACATTAAAAAAAAAAAAAAAAATCCACCTCCAGAAATGTCATCTGTAAAGCAGGGTGTGTGATCCTCTTCATGTAATCCATTAACACAAATTTTTAGAAAATATAGTATAATCTTTGATGGAAGGACTGAGTGTCCACTATTAGTTGTGCTGATGTTTTTCATATTATGCTAGCAGATCTAATATAAACAAGAATTTCTAAGCTGACATTCATATACAGTGTTATCATTGTGATAGGCCTTAAATACTGCATATGCCTCTTAGCTACCTATGACAATAGGATAGCATGTAATATCCCATTTTCTTGACCTTTCTTACTGTGTTCTTTTACAAACTTTCAGGTGCATATCAGTTAAGCAGGGCTAAAACACTTGACATTTGTTAGGTCTCAAATGAGCAGTAATGAAGGTGTGACTGCATTTTTACTGCGTGGTGTGTTCTTTCCCATTCAATACAATCAGGGAAATTAATAAAACATAAAACATAGAGTAAAATCCAGATAGTTTTTGGCTTTTACAGAAGTGTTCAGGAATGATAAGGACACAGAGCAGCTTCTCGCTCTTATAAGGTCTATGCGAGGACCAGACATGATAGCAAACTTTTATCCTCAAGATAAAAGGCTTTTTTTTTTTTTTTTTTTTTTTCTTTTCTTTTCTTTTCCTCTGAGCTACCTCGGGGCCAGAGAGCATCCCAAAGACAGAGAGACAGAACTATGAATGCATTCATTTGCTTCTTCAATATTTCTTGAGGGAATTCACCTGTAGGTAACAATTTGATGTTTCAGGAGTTTTCTGAAATAATGTGCAACATGGTGCTTGGGTGATGACTCGCTGGATATGAATGTGGTGCATTACCATAATTCATTTAACATTTAATGATACAGACTTTAACATGCAGATCATACAAGGATGTTCTAAATCCTTAGTGTGAAGAAATCTGAAAATTGCTGCAAAAATTATTTGGAGACATTCAATTTGCCATGATAGTTAATATCAGCAAAACTAAAGAAAGGTGGCATGCAGATATAAAGTAATACAATGGCTTGCTCTAAACATGTTTCAGGAACAGTGATGTCAAAATATACATATATATATATATATAATCACATCTATGTTGGCATCCAGTATAAATCTAATTGGGTCAAGTATTTCAGTTGTGCTTTACATTGCTATTATTAATACTAGAAGGAAAAATATTTCACATATCCATCTTACTTGCCAAATTTTCATCTTACAGATTTCCTTCTGATCTGATTCCCTAACACCACATTATTCATTTCTGCTAGTTGAGTTATTCTACTTGTTTATAACTGCAGAATATTTAATCTTTACAAATACTCTCTCAGATTTTGAGGTCTACATTTTGACTATATCCAGAACTTTCAGGAAAAGCTTACAATGAACTGACCAAATTGATCTGTGGTACAGTAACCAATTGATTTCTGTTAATGCAAATTCCACTCACTGATTTTAAAAAATAAACACAGGATGATATTTTTCCCCATTATCAATGTTTGACGTGACACTCAAGGATACTTTTAAATCAGAAACACATAGCTCTTGGATTGATGTAAGAGTGTTAGGTTAAACTCATTTTTTTTTTTTAAATTATATTTTAATCCCTAAAGGATAAACATTTATCCTCTAAGATACAGGGATAAAGATTTTAATGGCATCTTGCTTTGGGATTCAGAATAAATAAGGCAAAGATGAGTTTCCATCTTCTTAAAACTAAATTACAGAGATTAAAATATATAAACACAAAATGAATGTATTCCATTTGCATATTATATTTTGCTCTTAAAGTTGATATTGAAGATTAAGGGTCAGCATTTAATCCTCACTATCCTAATCCCTAAAATTACAAAGACAGGCATAAGTGCATGTCTGCTTCACTAAATTACCTTGAAAGAAAGCAAATTCCGGATGAAAAGGGAAGCATATTTATATTATGGTGATTTAAAATCTGTCGCCTAAACACATCTTCTCCCCTCTATCCATTGACCTAAATTGCACACTAAAAGCTTGCTTGTCTGCAAATGGGCAGCTAACACTTTGAGACAATCCAGAGATTCTTCACTTACGCACAATCATGCCAACTATTTTTCTGACTACAATAAACACTGTCTTCTTCATATTTTGCAGAAACAAGAGTCAAGTTATAAACCAGAAGAATTTCTTTCCTGTTTCCAGCCCAATTCCTAGATACAGATAATTCTAAAAAAAAATAAATTCTAAGAGAAAAATGTATAACTGAAAATTAGTAGGTCAAGCATACTCTGACTTACACAGTTTCAGCTCTAAGGGGAAATACACCCAGGTAGATACTGTACCTCAGAAGAAGCAAAATTGTAACATAAAACATCTATAGTCTCTAAAAGAAAAAAAAAAAAGAAAAAAAAAAAAAAACTTATGACAGGATGTTACTTCATGCTGCCAGGCAGTACCTATTATACTCTATCTGGATAATTCCCCCAAATATTAATATTTTTAATAGGTTACACAGTTCAACTGAAATTAATAATGGAGCTGCCAATGATTTGAACAGGATGAGACCTTCAACCCTCGTCTGTTTGCTATGTTGCTTTACCAATATTATCTTGCAAAGCCACCCAAAATACCAAGATGTTAAAGAGTAAGAGCAAACTGAAGCTCTCAAAGCTGCATCTAGCATTTTATCTACATTTCTGATACTGAAGGTTGATAGAAGTGCTACACCACACAGTGAGAGAAAAATATCTAAGATGTACTTAGCCCTAGAGATTTGCCTTGAGAACTCTGTCTACATTTGTATCAAGATGTTCCAATATTTATTTTGTGAAGAATTACTTTCTAATTTAAGCCATCTAGGAGAGGACAACTTTATCATGATTATCAAACTGAGCAGCTCTGTAATTATAATCATCAAGAGGGCACTAGTTTCCTTCATTTGAAGTTTATTTACAGTAACTTTATATTTTAAAGAGGGGGGGGGGGGGGAAATCTCTGTATAAAACCTATGAGCCAATATATATTTTCTTTTTTTAAGCTGGTTAGAAGGTTTCTTTCTACTTATCAGAATGTATACAGCTACAATACTATCAATACATTTAACAGTATTTAGAAGACTGAACAGCATCTCAAGCTTAACTAGTTGAGTTTGTTTGTGTGTGTGTGTGTTATATTTTTAACTCTGTATATTCCTCCATTCAAAGTATACTTAGAATCACTCTAGAATAGTTTTCACACTATTTTTGTTTTTCATACATATATATATATATATAAAAAAAACTCTTTCAAACACAACCCCTCAATTAAAAGGTTCAATCAACTAAAAGAAAAAAAAAAAAAAAGAGAGGAAAAAAAAAGCCAAACAACAACAACAACAACAAAAAAACGCTACTGTGATATTTGGTATTTCAGAGCCAAACCCCTGCTGCTTGGTCATGATAGTTATAAAAGCAGACTAATGAAAGCAGCAAAAATTACAATTAATTTTAATTCTGACAAAATCATACTGCTCTAATCAACTGCCTATCAAATGTCGGTGCAAATTACACTAACAAAAATGATTATTAGCACAGGTTGGTGGAATAAAATTGTCCATATACTCCATCTGCATAGAGAATGCCTGTGTGGGAATTACTTTTAATGAACAACAAATTACAATTACTAAACTAAATGAACCATCTGCCTTTTTTGTTTGTTTTCACTGTCTCACTGGTACAGGGCGCACTGTCAGCTTAATTGCCATTCAAAATGGCAGACTGACCTACCACCAGACTTGCATTCCCGCAACATTTTAACAGAAAATCCCTAGCAGATGTTTTCAATTTTATGAAGAGGACAAGTATGTTTTATAAATATATTCAAAACATTAAAGACTGGTGTTTAAATAATAATAATAAGGTGCATGTCTGTTTCAGACTGGAGGGCTTGTATGACTAAATATCCTTAAGCCTTAAATTAGCATATGAAGCATTCATGGACCAATACTAATAGAAACAGGTCTTAATGTGATTTATTAATAACTTTATTCAAGTAAATATTCTGTCTCTAGTCTCTAATAAGAAGCACTTTTTTTCAAAGGGGCACACACGATGATCTGTAGTAATGACATTTATTCATTCATAAATTTAATAAAGCCTTTTTAAAATTCTTATTTGGATATGTCATTTAGCATCTGCAATTAAAAAAAAAAAAAAAAGAAAAAAAAAAAGAAAACCAGCATATGTGTCATGTTAGTTGAGCTTTTCCTGCTGACTTTTTGGGGTCCATGATATTGTGTAACAGCTGGAAGACTGACTCTCATCACAGCCTCTGAGGGGAAGGCAAATCTGACCTGGACATGCACTTAAAATGAAACTCCACTTAGTGCTGCTGTATGACACAAAAGGGATGGCTGAGGAGAGATTTGTTATTTCCTTATATTACTACCTAGTGGCTACAGCAGCCATATTTTCTAAGATCCTGGCTCATCACTTATTATTAAAAAGCTTAAAAATACTTCTGAAATTGAACCTTTTCTGTTGAAGAGGCTAAACTCTGAGCCCAAGAGACAAAAGCTTCCTTTTTGCCTAAACTACAAAAATCCTTCAAGCCAAACCTACAAGTATCACTGCTACAGCAAAAAGCCCTAAGACTGTGTCAGTATTCAGTGAATCTTTCATTTCTATTTGAGACAGTCTGCAAATGCCACTGTGTTATTTCAAGTTTGAATCCCTGATTCAAAGGACAAGTGTAAAAAGGAGAGTAAAAAAATACCCATGCTTATTTTCAATTTACTCTAAGTTATTGTGATAATTGCTAAGCCAAAAATCAGTGATTAAGAGAATGGAAATTTTGCTTCTAATTATATTATTTAATGAGCCATATATAGAGAGTGATGCAAAGACAAATCAACATCTAGGTGCAGCTCAATAAATGAAGGTGGCTTAAAATCATTCCTGTTTTAGGTAAATGTTATTTTTCAATGTCCATACTAGAAACTACTGCACATTGCTTCAGAATAATAGATTTAGCTGGTCTGCATGCCAGTGTCCACTCACATACCCATGTCTGACTTGAGGATTAAAATAATCCTTATACCCCTCCCCCTTCTACACACCTCTGGCTAAGACTAGAAATAACAAAGAAAACCCTGATTCCTCTACATGGATATCTGCCTTTAAAAGGTACATTACAGTGCTATAAAGTTAACACAATTAGTTAGCTTCTAATACCACCATTACTAACTACAGTTCTTTGCAGAAATATATGAGAAAGATATGAAACCTGTTAAATGTTAGTTCACTCTGTGAATAGCATGAATAAAACTGTTTCATTTGCATCTTAGCTTTGCAGTAGTCTTCCTTCTCTTGCTATTTGGACTGTATTTGAAGGAGCTCTTATTTGAAATCCTTCAACTGGATTCCCCACCAGTAAACTTTTCAGGGTCTGCATAGATTTCTTTGGGCCAAAATTTTTCACTCTCTAGTGCTTAATATTACAGCCTGGCTACCTGGCAAACCTATATTTCAACATTCCCTTTGAGTTCTTACTCAAATAATCAATGTTTTTTTTCTTCCCTTCTAGTGGAAGAAGCTTTCCTGTTCTTTTGCGTCAAACATTACTTTTCCTTCTTACAGCTCTTCTTCAAGGCCCATTGACATCCTAAAGTCTGCAGTTTCTTCAGCACATTATTAACACTCTACAGGGAAAGGGAAAATACAAAGGAAAAAAAATACTCAACAACATGCCACACCCTAAAGAAGATTGATTCCTCTATTGCAATTCAAATCTTCTGCTTTCACAGACTCTGCATTACAAAAACTAGTAGTACTTCCCAGACATGGAGTCTGAGTGCCCTGCCATCTCCCAGCCCTGTATCAGAACAAATCCCTGCAGTGCATCACCTTACCTCCACTTCCCCCAATACCTTTCAGACCTGGTTTCCACACACTGGCCAGGGATAGACAATAGCCATGACAAGACCCAGAAAGTCATCTGGACACAGCCTTGGGAGGTCTGAACTGTTTATTCTGATAATAATGTTCGCAGCACTGGAGCTTGTTTTCCTAAACCTTGCTCAGAGCACAGCGAACCAAATACTTAATAACTGTTATCACAGAGAGTTAACATGCTTCTGTGATGCTGACAAAACTACACTGGAAAATAGTAACCGAAGTTAAACCAGGTATCACATTGTCTTGTGTAGACTCTACAGTAACTAGCTATCACAGGAGCTGGGCAGCAGTTGCCCCATCCTCTTTTAAAAGGTGAAGCAAATTGTACTTCTTAAAAATGTGAAGAGGTGCTATGTGGTACTGAATCTGTTCTTAGAGTAATCAGTGATATATTTCCAATAGTCATAAGAATTTAAAAAACATATTCAAAATCTGTACCTTTACATGCTGCATCTAGGATATCAACTTGGTTAATGTTGATGAACTATTAACTCAAATGTGAAAATGCAAATCCACAGGACTGTGAATAGTGCTCCTCTGAAGGGAAACTTTGTCATGTTATTTGAGCAGAAGATAATTAATTAGTTGCCAAGTGGCCTTTTCTGTCAATTGTTTGTACTTCCAAAATAAATAAATAAAACACTAATTATGATGCAAGCCCTCCTCTCCCATGCTGAGTGATAAGATGACAAAGAAATAATAATAATAATCCAGACATTTGGTTGTTTATTGCTGGAGTAGTATCTTGCCTTAGCAAGACTAAAAATGCCAATACAAAGGCATCATATTTACACTTGAAACACTGAGTTCTCACATTCATTTTTGAAGTCTAATGCTGTCCTCTCAGAACAGTCTCTGAGGGAGACAGGGAGATGGAAACACAGGAGTAACACTATGAATCATACCCTTGGCCCGGCTCTTCCAACATTCTGTCTGTGCGAGTAGCTAATATCAGATTCACAGAAAAGCAGGGTATAAAACTAAGTCTTTAGAGAACCTAAACAATTGTGCAGTGTGACGAGGGATCCTTGCCTGACCCTGGAAGACAGTCTGTTTATATCCTGAATTTAACAATAATAATAGAGAACCAAACGTTCTTGTATCTTTTTGTTTCAGCCCACATAATCAGAAACATCATTAATGTTCATCCCCTTATCCTTCTTAAAAATCCTGATAAACTGTTTATCTGGATAACCCCCTACCACAGCAGGGAATTTCACAGGCTGATTATTTATTGCAGAAAAAGGAGTAGCTCTGAGTTTCACTGAATGCCACCTCGCTCTCCTAACACAGTGTTAAGTAAAGGGAGCACATGGCTGGGTTTCACTCTCTCCTTCATCATTTTATATACAGCCCTAAGCCATACCACCTTGTGCTGTGATCCCTTCAGATCTCACAGGCTAAAGCAGGGGCAGTACTTGGAGGGGAGATCTCCAAGGAAAACACTAGCACTACAAAAGAGTTTTGGTAATTCATTGATGGAGCTCTCTGTCTAAATTAGTTATGAGTCAGTGCCCTAGCTTGGTGTTTAACAGCACCGTCCTGTTAGGAAATGTTTTATTTTGGCTGAAACAAAGAACAGATTTCATAACTGCTTGTACTTAATAAAGTTATTAAGTACGTGGCACATTTTTTCAAATGAGGAAGAGTGTTAAGACAAATGTCTTGGCCAAATTTCAACTTGTAATTATGTTTTGCCTACCTACAGGCAATTCCCTGTGCAGTTTCACTTGAATACAGCTTTTTTTTTTTTTTTTTCCACCTGCCATGAAAATACTTGCAGTGCAATGCTGCTGCACACAGTTAAACACAAGCTTCCTTCCATTCTACCAGTATGTACATGAAGATGGCCCTATATGCACTTAGGCTAACACAGAACGTAAGAGCACTGAATTTAATTAACATTGTTAAAACATTTTGAAAGCCTCTGAATAAAGGCTTTAGAGAAGTGTAAAGTATTACCATGGTTCCTACAGTCTATTTATTTAGACTTAATAAGATTCCCTTCCCACACACACACACACACACAAAAGACACCTTTCTTTTTTTTTTTTTCTTTGCCAAGTAAAAGCACATTAATAAATAGCACTGATAACCAACTCATCAAAATTTATTTTTGCCCAAGAATAACCTTTCCCACCATTGGCACCTTTTACTTCCTTTAACCTACAGGAATCTGAAAGACAAGTGGGCTGTATGATGAAATGGTCAAAAATTTCAAAATTTGATCAAGAAAGTGAGAAAGCAGATTATGCATTTGCAAAATGCTCTCTGAAAATATAAGCTTCCAGCACCTTTGAGATTAAGCCCAGTGCACTACTAGCTGATCTGAATTACATGTATGAAGTGAGATGTTTTTGGAGAGAATCAAGGTCCTGTTCTTTTAAATCTTTATAGGTTGAAACAGACTGAAACTGCAACTAGAATCAAGTTGTGAGAATTAGGATAGATTAGGGACAGCAGCTGTAAAATACTTACTATAAGAAACACTGGCTAATGGATAGACAGCTGAATTCCTGGCAGCTGGAATCTCCCAAAAGTTTGGAGGTATACCTCTCATTTCTCATCAAATCTGAATGTGGCAAAATGTAGGGCACTAATTTCTGTGCTTACAGTGAAAATATCAGAAAGAGAGCTGGAGACTACTGAATACATTTGTCTTAAACTCCTGAATTAGTTCTTCCATGCCCCATCTCTTGGCTTTTTGTTTTCCATGAATTTCTGCAAACTAAATTTGCTGACCTAAGCAAGGAATTTCAGAAACAGCTATGTTTAAATGCATACTGCAGAATATCCGAGGAAAGCACATTCTGAATGTGTAAACTGAGCATTCATGAAACAGCCAGTTTCTAATGGGACATTTGCAATCAATCAGGGAACAGAAATATACCATGTGTCAAATCAAAACTAAGCAACAGAGCACAGAAGTTTAAATGTATTAAATATTGAAAATGACTGTAGGTTGAACTGCAGCAGCAGGACCAAGAATGATTTTTGGAAGATATTTCTAAAACAAAATAAATTGAGAGAGGTTGATTTGAAGAAGCAATATCCATCCATTTAGTGCTCGGCCATACGTAAATGACAAAGGCATGCTTATCACTCCTAGGGTTACTTCAGTAGCCAAATGTAGAATCTGGCAGGGTTTATAGACTGTAGAACATCTATACGATGATGCTTCAGACATTTCCACCATGTGTTGAGTCTTACCAGCATGAACTCAGTTTGCAATGCAGCTGGTAGATCCAAACCCAAAGCATGGAAAGAAACTTGGTCAAACAATTGTTTTCACCATCCAAATCTGATTAAATAGTTGTACAGATGAAAATCATCTGCATCTTGGAGATATCCCAATCTCAAGCACAGATGATTCTCCCTTAAACATCTCAGGCATATGTTGATCAAGAAGGGTGACAGACTAGAACTCAGCAATACTCCACATGGGAGCACATGAGTGCACCCACCATGCTGATGAACAGCCACCCCAAACTCCCCCACTCCCAGATCCTCCCTGCAAAAAAAAGAATGGAGTCATTCAAGAGTAACTTCATTTATTGCTCTCATGGCCTTCAGCTCAGCTATTCATCAATACCACTTTATCATCAAATGTATCAAGAGTATGTGACAGATCTACAATAATAAGCATGCCATTTACTAGTAAAGTAAGGGGTAAAGAAATGCCCCAATGCCTCTGTGTCACCAAGTGTAGCTACTAGCACAGATACTCCCTATCACCTTGGCTTTTAATATAGCAATTCCACATGCAGATGTATTGAGGGGACAGTATTTTCAACAATTGATGCCTTAATATTCAGTCAGTCCTAACCCAACTCTGTCTTCTGCCAAGAAATTTTGAGTAGGTTAGAGATTCCAAGTCAAACTCTCCACATTTTTGTACTTGTAATTGACTTGAATATTGTAAAACATATATATATATATTAATTTCAATAATGAATACAATTAGCTGTGCATGTTAATATTTAATGAGTCCACTAAAGGCTAAACACTTTAAAGGACTGGTAATAAGAAATAATATTTATTTTATTGATGGGTTTTAGGATCCTAAAAATGAAAAACAGAAAAAAATCTGTTCCTTCTTGCTAACTTAGAGTTATTCCCTATAGTGATTTGGCGAGATTAAAAATCAGCATTTAAATAGAAGTCATCAATTCAAAAGAGTAGTTCATATCTGCAGTGATTACAATCCTTTTGCCTGCCAGCTGTCTAGCAGTCCAGCAGAAGTGATCTGGCACTCTGACTCTGTTTTTTGATTGGGGCATAAGTCATCAAAAATCTCTATTGCCTTTATTGAGATCATTGCTATCAGCAGAAAAGTCAAAAAATAATGGCTCAGGTACCAGTATCCCTTCCCTTTGCTGTAAGACCATGCTTGCATTCAAGAGACTGTACTGGGAGATTCTGCAACAATGCTCCATGGGTAGCAGGTATCAGTTGTCTGTCCTTTCATTGCAATCCTGAGAACAAAAATTCATTACAATATTTTTTAATAAAAATCAGTGTAAAAAAATGGGCTTGAAACATCTAGAGATATTGTTGAACTGCAGAAGACTTCTGAACATTAGAATTAAAAGAAACTGGGGGTTTCTTCTAGAGTATCTTTTTTTTTTTTTAAATATGAATTTTATTTTGAACCCCAAGTAAAAGCGAATTCTTTAAAACTCATTAAGATGTTTTGATATTCATCTACTATTGCTTACTATAGTATATATATTTATTTATAACAACATAACACACACAAGCTCCCAAAGGGTTAATGCAACTAGATGAGCTGAAATTCATGAGCATAATCCTAAACAAGTGAGTTGAAGTTCTATCAGGTCTATTTCATAGCATCAGGGATTACTGCTAGCAGTCTAATCCTACTGAGCCTAAGGGAGGTACGTTGTATTGTATTTGAAATCCTGGCCAGGAAAGAACGGAAGGTTAAATGGGTGCCTTGCTCTGTAATCAAATATCACAGGCACTACTTATCTATTCAATGAACAACTAACGTAGAAAATCAATTAGGAAACAAATAGCTTCTTCTTTTGAATTCTTTATCTAACAAAAAGGGAGAGAGAAATAAATTGTTTTATAATATATGTTTAACAAAAGTATATCATACTATCCACTATAAAATAACTCTACAAATAGGCTGGCATACACTAACTAAAGACACAAAACACCCCATAGCAACTTCCAGTGTTTTAATGCTATTTCTTTAAGTGCTAGGGCTGTTGTCAAGGCCACTGTGTATTTGAACACCAGCAATTAAGCATCCTCTCAACATGCAAAGCAGAACACAGAAACTATGCATACAAAAATATTAACTGATTACAGATAATTGGACTGTGCTCAAATGAAATCACAAGTACATATCCAGTTGTTTGTAACATCTTAACTTATGTATCAGTTGTGAAGAGCATTTCTTCTACTGTGCATCATCTTTTGTTCACTTGGTTAAAATCCCAGGAGTACTGAAAAAGGCTGAAGCTCCTGCTGGTCTTTGTTCCCAGCAGGGAGAAGCCCCTTTTGGTGGTCTTGAGGTTAACACCCTACCCCCCAACCTCCTGTCCCCCATACCTGTCATTCTGAATAGACTTCACAGTCTGTGCACACAGACAAACAGCCTGACCTGGCCAGCTAGTTTGACCCCTGGGCAGGAAGAAGATCACATCTGGTTATTAATATTGGGACATTAAAAAAATGTAATCTTCAAGGAACTCAGAGAAGCAGGCTGGCACTTATACAGTATCCACTGGATGTCAGTCAGAGAGCATGTTATCCTGATATTATGTCCAAGAATGCTAAAATGTTCATTTTGTTCTGATGAGGGGTTTCAAATACAGTCTTCCTTTGTATCTATGAAAGCTGGTAAGAGAAGTTAGCCCAAAGCACTTAAGTCTTTAGCTTATCTGCTCTTAGGCTTCCCAGTTTTGAGGCTGATCTACACTGTTTTATAATGTAAAATATTTGTAGCTGAAAAATGATAAAACTAGAAAAACAAAACAAAATAAAACATGATTTTACAGTAAAGGAAGGCACCAAGTAAATTGAACAAAAGCTCTCAGTATTACAATTGTTCTAAACACGCTCCCATTGCATTCCCTGAATATTTCACCACTATACAAACCTTTTAGTTCATTCATTCTAGACATCTGCATATTAGCTGGTTTAAACACAGTTTATATAATTGGATAAAATATAGCAGAAACATTTGGAAATGCATATGTTATATACACATGAGCATAGGCTAATTTTTTATAGCATAGATTTAACTATGTCATGGTGAAATTTTAGTGTCACCAAAATCAATAGAAAATTTCCTTTGATTTGACTTGGGCCAGACCTTAACATTTTTAACAAAATTACATCACAGAACCTCACTAGGATATGTACTGAGAATATAAAATTCCTGATTAGACACCTTTATAAAGCCAGATAATTCCTTCTATTTGACCTACTGGCTATGACTAAAACAGAATGAAAGACCATGGTCTGGAGCTTTTATATGCTGTATTTTGCTGGTATCCCAGCCTTATTTATGCCACATGGAGATTTTGGATTGACAATGTGAACCCAGCATGGGTCCAGCATTCTTCACAAGGAATGCTCTGGTGCCCCAAGGTGCACTTCTGTACTACCACTCACATGGAAGGTAGAGGGGAATGGTCTTCGAAAGTCTCAAGTCTCCTGGAAGGTGATGTCAATAGAATGTCTGTGCTTGAAACCAGATCTAAAACTATCTCCACAGCTAGTTAATATTAGTGTTCCCAGCCCATGCTAGCGTTCCCTAGCTTAAATTAGCTGTCATTAGTTTGGTTTCACTGCAAACCACCATCAAGTTATTTTTCCTTGCTTCCTTTCAAATGGAAACATTTTCTTTCAAATTACATTGGGCCAACACCCAGGATGGGCCTTCTACCAATGACAAGTTAATCTTGTGTTCTGTGTGTCTGAAAAGGGAGCTTTATAGCATTGGAAGTGAGAAGTTTTCAGCTTTCCAGCAGAATGCTAGTACTTGTTTTTAGCTCTGATAGGCCTTGAGACGTCAGGCACTCAAACTGAAACACTATTATATATGTAAAATCTATTACAGGAAAAATGTAAGAGGTTTCTAAAATATTTTAGTTACAAAGTCACAACGTATTTTTCCCCCTAGTATTAATGGAGCTTGGCTTGGTATGTACAGCCATATGAAAAAAACAGTACTGATACAGTTAAAGAACACTCTACAAATTTCTAACATTTTTCCTAGTGAAAAATATGCAGGAAGTTCAAAATGCATGATAGTTTCCTGTGGGATGGACAGCATACCTTTTCTGTCTTTATTACTTAAAAACAACACGGCCAACTCAAACTCGAGACAATAAAAGCTTTATCCCCCTCGTCCCAAATAATTAGAAATACATATGTGATAATGTACACAAACACTCAAGCATGTATACACAAGAGAAAGTGGGAAAGATTATTGGCAGAAAATAGTAAAAATATAAAGGAGTTTTAGGCTTGGCAAAAATGAAATTGAGCTAAGTACAGCAGGAACGACACTGATCCAGATGTAGATGGCACTGTGAAAATAGATGTGCAGAGATGTCAGAAGAGCAGGAAGAAGAAGAATGTGGTGAGGTGGTGAGTACTGGCAGCATGCGTGCTCAACTGAGGTTGCAGAGAGCAAACCACCAGGCAAGGATGACACTCAGCAAAGTCCTGAGGGAGATGGAGCTTTGGAGTGAAATTCCAAGCTTGAGGCAAGAGAGGAAATGTTTCTGACAGGCTGGGGCCTTTCAGGGTGGAGGCTTTCTGGTTTTAAATAGTAGCTGCTTGAAAAATGCTCACAAGTGGAGAATAATTTAGGAGGAGAAGCTGGCTACAGGCGAGGTGACCTAATGTGTATGCTCACAAAGTATGTCATGATTATCACTAGCCAGTAACCAGTTTTGATCTGTAAAAGATATTTAAGAGGTGGATTTAGTTCTAACAACATACACTTGGTATCAATCAGGGAAGCTGTTTCAGTGGGAAGAAAACCACTTCCAAATTAAAATCCTCTCATCTTTTTCACACCTTCTCTGCGGAGCAGTCTCTCTGGCTGTCCCTTTGTAACTACCCTTTTCTCTAGAGCACCAGAAACAAATGGAAAAGCCCTAGAAATAAACTTAGGGGGAAAAAAAATACAGAAGCAGTAACCATCTATTTCATCAAGAAATTACCCAAATAACAGAACTTTTTGAACTAAATAATTCCTCACAGTAGTGACAAACCACAGTAGTCAAACCACAGAGAGCCATGTTCCAGTCAGCTGACAGTTAGGAAACACTGTCGTTTTGGAAGACTCCTGGGCCAGCTTCATCCTTGGAGTAACACTAACAAGATCAGCAGTACTACAACAAAGATGGATTAGGCTCACATTCTTCCCATCTCTTTCATCAACATTTTAATAAGAAACAAGCAAACAAAAATTTTAAAGCTCAAACAAATCCTACAGAGGATAAGAAATCATACAACTAGTAAAAACCCTGTGTCTTTTAAATTGTTCAGATTTTAGTTTAACACTATGTGCTCTCTCAGACTAAAGAAAATGCCCTATGTACTCTGTGCATGTCATTGGCAACTGAACATTTTATTTTTTTGTGGCAAATTCAGAAAATTATCCTCACCAAAACATAAAAGTTAGATTAAAAGTATTTTTTTGTGATTTGGGAAGAGGAGGCTGAGTGAGAGCCTGGTATAAGTTTTAGCAACTAAAAAGAACAGTCAGTGCTTGGAAACAGCTGTGGTAATTCCTCAAGTCCAGAACCCGCCGACATAGCCCAGCCAGGCTCCCTGCAAGGTGAATAGAGAAGAATTAAAACTCACTTGACCCAGGGATCAAAATGCAGAACTGCAGGAAATATATATATATATGAAATATATGTATATATGTCTTGTGACTGGAGCTGCAGTCTTTCTGTACCAGACAAAAAGGTTCCTGCAGTCCCCAGCATCCCTTTGAGCCAGCTCTGCCCGGGAGCTCTCCATGGCTGCTAGTGCAGGAAGGATTTCTCTCTCATCACATACACACTGATGTGTGCCCTACCTGCTGCCCTTCCTGGTCCTTCTCCTGACACATCCCCTGCATGGGGCTCACACAGCCAGTGCACTGCCAGACAGAGACTCCCCGACACCAGTGAGCAACCCTTCCCTCCCCCACAGCCGGGAACTTGCAGCAAATATCCACTTGTTTTTTCTCCATTCATGGCAGAGAGGGAGATGTGCCAAGGTTAGAGAGTGTTGTCCTTGACTGTGCCTTTGTTGTAAATTTCTGTATTTTAAGTTTTCTCCAAAGACTAATACCCTTTTTAAGAAGAGTTTCAAACAGAAGCAAACTATTATAAGATGCAAATTGCTGGAAAGAATGAGAACAATTCATAAGTATTTTCTTTTATGAGTGTGTAGGAAATAAAATAGAAAAAGCAACTTTTGTACCTTAATTTTCCAGAAGGAGGGAGAGGAGAGAATCTAGAAGCATTTCAAATCTGATTTTGTGCACTTATTCAGTGTGCTACAGACAAGACAAATGCCTATTAACATGCCTCTTTTGCTTTAACTAATTAGCAGTATTACAGGGTTCAGTAGTGACACTTCAGCAGTAGTTGGTCCTTTGATGTAATTTTAAAAATATATTTCAAAATAGCCAGTGCAGGGGTTCATGTAGCCAATACCATCCCAGAGGGCTGTGCAAGGACAGTGGCAGCCAGCACACAGGAGCTGGTCACCACCTGAGTGTGACCTGGGAGCTGGGGTGCTAAACACACGCAGTCAACAGGAGCTGCTAGCACTTGGCATCTCTGAAATTCAGAGCCCTAATCCCTTCACTTTTAGCACTTCCTTCAGCAGAGGCAGGTAGCATGGCTAATTAAAATTCAGGTGGTGACTACCCTAAAACAGTGTTTGTATGTACTCACACAGGGAATCACGAACTTCCTGGCTTGCTCTGAAATTAGAATTTCATTTCAGATTTTGTGCTGACTTGGTGGGAAGGGCATTTGGCATCATAGTTTCACATTACTTCACACTGCATAGAGGGCAACTTAGTTACTATATGTTTCTTTCTTTTCTAAACCTTAATGTGAAAGGTTTTAATGTCAAGCAGCATGAAGGCCAGAACAATCCAAAAGTCAACACAGCTCCTACAGTACGAGTTCAACCACAACAGACATCCCATCTGTATTTCACAGTGTACCTTAATAACAATCAATAATACATTAAAGTTAGCACTGAAAAAGAACACACTACAGAGTTTGAGTTACGCCTCAGACTTGTAGTCCACTTGCAGAAAAAATGTCTTCTGCTTTGTATGTGCAAATGAGTATCTGGGAAGTGTATTTATTTATTTATTTCAGCTGGAGGCTAATTAGCTATTTCTTTTCTTCAGGCTCAATGACCAGTTAACTGTCTACTACTATTTACACCCCCAAGAACCTGTGTATTATCAATAGACATGGGAAAGCAAGAAGAGGCAACTGCTCTCTGAAGAGACAGGCAATGTGACATGGGAGTAAGCCAGATGCTTCTTTTCCTCACCCTCTTAATAGTAGAGGGAATTAATTCTTCCACAGCGTAATTCAGAATTGGAGTTTTTCTCTGTCCACTAACTAAGCACAAGATAGCCTAACCACTTAATGTAGACACCTACCACAGAGGTGAAAAAAAAAAAAAAAAAAAAAAAAAGTCTTGGGCTGGAAACTGACAGGCAGAAACCAAGCTACAAGAACTAACAAGCCACTCAACATAGCAAAGGTGACCTCTGGGTCTTCTACCATCAAACTAGGACTGATCTTCAAGAGAGTATAAAAGAACTCATGCCAAAACTAGCCAAAGAACCATCAGGAATGCCAGACGGGCTTAAAACTAGCTATGCAGACAGGTGAAATTGACAAATTAATCCAAGAAAATATATATTATAAGGAACCACCTGAACCAATCAAACATATTACTGGTGTCTAAATTAAATGTAACAAGTCCAGGAAACTTGGGCATCAGTATGAAGAAAGTCATGCAAAGAGAAATGGAATGAAAGGCAACATAAATCCAGAACAGAATCACAGAATCACGAAATGTAGCAGTTTGAAGGGACCTCAAGAGTCCAGGGGTCCAACCCCCCTGCCAAAGCAGGTTCCCTAGAGCAGGTTGTCCAGGTAGGCATCCAGACAGACCTGGAATACCTCCAGAGAAGACGACCCCACAACCTCCCTGGGCAGCCTGTTCCAGTGCTCCGTCACCCTCACCGTGAAGAAGTTCTTTCGCATATTGGTGCGGAACTTCCTGTGATCCATTTTTTGGCCATTGCCCCTTGTCCTGTCCCCATAAACCACTGACAAGAGGTTGACCTCTTTCTTCCACACTTAAGATATTTATAAACATTAATAAGATCCCCTCTCAGTCTTCTTTTCTCAAGCCCCAGGTCTGTTTTCTCAACAGACCCAGGTCTCTCAGCCTTTCCTCATAGGGGAGATGCTCCAGGCCCCATATCATCTTTGTGGCCCTCCGCTGGACTCTTTCCAGGAGATCCCTGTCTTTTTTGTACCAGGGAGCCCAGAACTGAACACAATACTCCAGGTGAGGCCTGACCAGGGCAGAGTGGAGAGGGAGGATCACTCTCCTGGAGAAGGAGGTCACTCTCCTTTTAATGCATACCAGGATCCCGTTGGCCTTTTTGGCCACCAGGGAACACTGCTGGCTCATGGTCAACCTGTCATCCTCCAGGACCCCCAGGTGCTTCTCCACAGAGCTCCTCTCCAGCAGGTCATACCCCAGCCTGTACTGATACATGCAGTTGTTATAACAGAATGCAATAGCATTTGTTTAAAGCAGATTATATTTTTGGATGCACCAGGCATGATACAATAAAATCATACAGCTACAGTGAGAACAGTGTGTTCAGTTCTGAAATATCTGAATATCTCTAGAAAAAAAAAATTAGCAGGGGAATTAGCAGGGGTAGAAAGAGTTCAGAGACCAGCATTGGAATTAGCAGAAATGTGGAAAAACTTCCACTAAAAGCAGCATGAAATTGTACAGTGCACAAATAGTTTAAGCAAAAGAAAGACATGATAGATAATAAAATAATCATAAATACTACTTATGAGAAATAAATATTATATAGAAAGACCATAAAACAAGTAAGAACACATTATATTTCTTGTTCTGCTACCAGATGAATAAACAAACAAAACTTACAAATTAATGACAAGAAATTTTTAAGCATTTATATGCAGGTTAAAATAACCTGTGGAACTCCTTCCCACTATATGTGGGAAGCCAAGAGTTAAGTTTATGAACTGAATTGATATTTGTGTACATATAAGACTATCCAAAGACCATTTTTTTTTTTGGAAAGCAAATATATACATATATATTTGAATTTGTACAATGTTAATTCATTGTTCTTTAACTAAAGATGACATTTGAGGAAACAAACAAACAAACAACAACAACAACAAAAAAAACATAATTATCCTTTATGAGCAATATTATTCCATATCTGCTCACTAAATATTTTTTTTTTACTCTGGTCTGGGAAGAAATTGTTTTTAGCTGGTCTGGAGCAAAGAGATTAGATAAATTGGACTAATGATATAATTTGCTGTTATAGGACAATTATTACATGCTTGGCCAATTAATGTGTTGTTTCTTCTAAAATAACATTCTCTTATGTTATGGACAGCCATTGCAAGAGATGTACTCGACTAACTTTATTTGCAATGGCGTATTTTTCATTAGGACAGGTAGGTAAGATAACTCACGATGAGGTGACTCAGAAACACCTCCAAAGAAGAAAGAAATATGCTTTAAAGCTAGCACAAATTCTGACAATTTCAGTCCTAGAAATGTTTATAAGAAAATTAGAAGTAACTAGGAGATGGAAAATAGAACAGAAATGGAAATCCAACCTTTACTACAGCAGACACTAACACATATAGACATGCGTATAGTATTTTATCAAGTGACAGTAGCAGCCTGTGTTATGTATGGACACACATAATTTTAAATTATGTTTATGCTCTGGGGAAGTGTACACTTTTATAAGAGCACACACCTGCCTTTTCACCTCCCCTCACTGAACCCTCTGTGCAAGAAACCCAGTCTCCGACATCTGTGACTTCTACTAGCCTTGGATAATGTCTGGCTCTATAAAGTTCTCATGAGCATGAACAATTTCAGATTTCATCTCTAACTCAATCCTCCCAGTAACAGATACTGTATCAGACAGATATACAGATAAATATAGGGAGAGAAAAGGATAGATATTTCTCTACAAATATGAAGAATTTAAGTGGTATACTTAGTTATGTTTCTATAAGGTCCATTAAGCTGCCAACATACTGGGGGCCAACCTCTCTCTTGCCTCTGCTTGGTTAGAGACATATTTTCTTTTTCCCCAAGGCCATGTACTGTTTCCCAGTCGAGATAGTATTGAGCTCACCTTCTAAAGCTATTAGGATACACAACTACTAAAGGTAAAGGAGAGACATTTATTTCCTTGTTGTTGTGAATGCAAGAGGCACAGAACCTTTATACCTGCAGAGATCAGAATCTGAGGGAATTGGGAAACAGGCTTGAATTCTGTAGCATGAGATTTCAGAGCTCTTCTTTATTGATTACCAGCTCAGTTCTCTTCCTTTTCATGAAAAACATCTTATACATATAACTCTTCAACACCAGCATAGCTATTGTCATTTGTATACCCCAAAATGTCTTACAGAATCACAGAATCATCTAGGTTGGAAGAGACCTTCAAGATCACCTAGTCAAGCCTATGACCTAACAAGTTCTCCACTAAAGCATATCACTAAGCTCTACATCTAAACACCTTTTAAAGACCTCCAGGGATGGTGACTCAACCACTTCCCTGGGCAGCCTATTCCAATACCTAACAACCCTTTCAGTAAAGAAGTTCTTCGTAATATCTAGCCTAAACCTCCACTGGCGCAACTTTATCCCATTCCCCCTCGTGCTGTCACCAGGCATGTGGGAGAATAGACCAACCCCCACCTCGCTACAGCCTCCTTTAAGTGAGATTAGGTCACCCCTGAGCCTCCTCTTTTCCAGACTGAACAATCTCAGCTCCCTCGTAAGACTTGTTCTCCAGACCCCTCACCAGCTTCATTGCCCTTCTCTGGACTTGCTAGAGCACCTTGATGTCCTTCTTGTAGTGAGGGGCTCAAAACTGAACACAGTACTCAAGGTGTGGCCTCACCAGAGCCGAGTAAAGGGGGACAATCACTTCCCTTGTCCTGCTAGCCACACTGTTTCTTATACAAGCCAGGATGTTCTTGGTCTTCTTGGCCACCTGAGCACACTGCCGGATCATATTCAGCCAACTATCAATCAATATTCCTAGGTCCTTCTCTACACAAACCTTATCATCCCTTTGGTACTTTTGAGGTAGCTGAGGTCACAGAATCTGAGCTGTCCAGTGAAGAACTCATGAAGGAAAAAATTAGCATCCCAGAACAACTTCTGGATTCAGGTTCTCTGTGTTATATGTTGGTCATAGATCATCCCACAAACCTATTTTTGTTTTTCAAGTAATCAGACTACAAAGCATCTAACTGAGAAAGGATTTACTCTTTCTCAAAAATACCCACCAGGTATCCTAATGATTGTTTATGAAGATTTTCATCCTTTGATTTCTATATGAGACATAAACTCAAGTATCATGAAGATACTTACAAAGCCTGACACATTGCAAGCCATACCAGTTGATAAAGGAACATATTCACAGCATATTCACAGCAGATCCAATTCACATGACATATGAGACTATCTTAACAAAAAAAAAAAAAAAAAAAAAAAAAGGATGTCAACAACTTAAGTAAAACACCTGTTTCTGAGATGCATCTGCAGCATGGTAGGTCCTGGAAACCAATACAGTAGTGCCTTTGAATCAGCCCAGTGACTCTAGGTCACAAACTTGGTAAAATTATTCTTAATATTTTGTAGACTATGATTCAGTCATCTGAGACTGACTTCACAACATCCCACTCTGATATATACCAGCAGGATGCTGACTTCCCCCTGTGTCAAAGATTTCAAGTCACAGAAGTTTCTGGACAAATAAGGGCATAAGGTATTTAGAAACCCTTGCAGTTTGGTTGCTTGTTTTTTTTTTCCACCAGCTTCAGTCTTCCTAATTTCCACTCATTCATTAGCTGCGTACATATCTGCAAATGCCAAAGGGCATTTCCAAAATAGTAACATCTAGATACTAAAAGCTGCCTCATTTCAGAAGTAAAGCAAGCCTTTTTCCATGCTCTTATCACTAGCTGACACAGAAAGCAAGAATACTGAAATCCTCAGACTTTGTTTCATTGTTCTAGTTGTAAAAGTAACAAACTTGTAGTCCTTCACAAATTGTATCTTTAATTAGAAAACTTTACTATTTTTGCCTTAATCTATTTCCCAGAATGCAAGTTTTTGTCTAGATTACACAGAAAATAGTGATATTGTTATTAGAATAAGAAGTGCCCTTCCTTTCTCTCTCTTTTTTTTTTTTTTTTTTTTTTTTTTTCCATTAGGACCCGTAGTTTTAAATTTAGCATAAATATGATAGTATCACTCATACCTGGTATGATACTTAAGCCTGTTGCAACTTTTCAGGATTTCCACTGAAAAACGTCTTCATTTTTTAATAAATCAATTTGGAGACAAATGATCTGTGATTCTGTGAACTCCCTAATTCCCCCAGCCAAGGATGGCCATAGGCCCAATCGTAAGTTTAGGGTATCAGAAGAAATATTCCATTAGTGTCAAGTAGTTTTAGAACAAGATGGTATAGATCACTGGAAGTGTTTGCTGAAGTTCTGGTCAGAAATGTGTCCACTGTATGCCTTTGGTTTAAACAGTGTCATCATAACAGGATTGGTCCTGAAGTTTCTCTGAATAAGGATATTTCTCTCTATAAAAGAGTTTGTGCACGAAGTATCCCTGAACAGCAGATTCTGTGCTGCTTTTATGGGTAGAGGCAGCCCTATTTATTTATGTATTTATTTATTTATTTATCCAGAATCAGTGCAAGGAAACACCATATGCTTTTATTCTTTGGGACTATTTACAAGGGAAAACAGTGATCACAAATAAAATCTGTTTTTTGAGCAAACTCCTGAATACTATTCCTATATCCCAGGTCACCTGCACATAATCCAGCAATAAAATGGTAGTTATATATTGTGTATTTTTGACATGTGAATCATGTTAACATTATGATTTGATTAACACTCAAGGATAACAGTTTTAAACAGAAAAAAGTACATTTTTATCAGACAAATAATGCTGTCAAACATCCAGATTTTATTTATTATTTTTTACCATTTATGTCTCCCTTTAGAAATATAGTTTCCCAATCATGCATATAAGCAGGGAGTATTGCTCACTGTGATAAAAACAGGTTTTCTGTTTTTGTCACTGCTACTGTAGGAGGATGCCCCAGGCAGGGGACTCTGCACACTTCATCATTCAAGGACAACCTTTGCTCAATTTTTGTTTCCTTCAGTGCCCCCTGTCTTTAAAAGCTAAAGATTATCTTAATGTCTTCCCTCCCACAGGGAGAGTAGCACATACAGTTTCCCCTGAGGCTATGGTACACAATACTCTGTGTATCTGTCTGCTGCTGCAGAATTGCAAGTCTGGCACCTTCATCTGCAGACCAAGGGGATCACTTCCATGACATCCTCCTTCACAGATGTCCACAAAGAGAAAGTCTTGCAGTTCTCACCAAAGCTTCATCTTCTTTATATATAAGTATGAGGATGTACCATTGTCATTCTGCACTATCTGCCTGTGTTAAGTACACCAGCCTAAAAGACAGATCACCAAGAGCAAAAAATATTACCAGCTACGTCCGGTATTTTTTTTAACATTAAAATCCTACCCACATTTAATGCAATTACTACCTATTTCCTGTTGCATTGTATTGTATTTTGCCCACAAATACACACATGAAATTTTATCCAATAAAATACATTTCTTGCATTGTGCCCAGTTCTTGCTACACCCAGCAGAATTGGTATTGCTCAGCATTTCACACCAGCCTCTTCACTATCTTCCCTTAAGAAATTTGACCAGACTACTGCTAGACACTTGTACTCCAAAGGAAAAAATAAATGCAGAAAATTAATTTATCTAGAGAGAAAGACACATAGAGAGACAATGCAGTCTCAAGAGCTGTGTATTACACCACTCAAAACTCAGTTCTGAACATATGAGGTCTTTAAGATTTATTCTCACCAACCTTGACAATAGACCACTCTCCTAAGATTCCCAAATCTGGCATTTTTTCTGAATGGACTGACAAGTGCGTAGACCCGTGGAATGCTTCTGCCCAGACACAAATAAAACTGAAGTATACATATGCATGTCAAAATACAACTTTCCTGTCATGTCTGTCTTTTTTTCAATGCTTATTCTTAATTATGTGGTAGAGATGGTACAGAAAAATCCCACCTGGAAGAGTCTGCTAAATTGTGAAATTTTAGAGAAGACACCTGTAGTGTGTGGTCTGCTATCAGATAAAATCTCGTAAGGGTAACAAGTAAATCTATGTTGCAAGGCTGGGTGGGAGTGGCTGCTGAATTCTTAGCTGCAATCAATGTACACACATACGCACACATTGACCTAATACTCTTACATTCACTATACATTGCATCTCTACCTTGAATGTCAGTTAGAAATAATTACATATTTCTCTTAATATCAGAATGAAATAACTCCAGGCACAAAATAAACAAACAAACAAACAAATAAATAAATAAATAAAAATGCTGTTATACAGCCATTTTGTGTATTGAGCATACTGAATAAATGAGGCTTATCCTCTTTATGCTGCTTTTGCTCTCCTCCTTACTCACTCTTCTTGCTCTGCCAGGGTAACTACAAAGTCATGCTCCCCTGGGCAGGCTCTGCACTGGAAGTTATGTCCAAATAATCTGGTACAGCCTCCTTTGTAAAGAGTAGCCTTATACATCATCATCCACAATAACACTCAAGAATATGATCCTGAACAACATTTCAATGGGGATTCTCTAAAGAATTTGAGAGTATTTTTTGCTTTAGCAATGTACCATAAACTGAATCCAATGCATGTCATTTTTTGCAATGTATATAGGACCATGTAGGCAGGAGAATCAGACAACACCTGAATATCAAGTAGAATATACATGAAATATAATGTGAAAATTACTTCTCAACTATTATTATAATTTAAATTTAAGATAGGAAAGAATAAGTTTGAAATTATTATTCTATCCCCCTACATTTAAAAATAATAAATGTACTTGTCTATTGTGTATACAAACATACAGTTAGCATGTTAATGAGTTGACTGTACAATGTGTTCTTTCAACCTTCGTTTGTTTTTATACGTGCAAGCACAACAGCATAATCTGAACTACAGTAACTAAAACATGCGCTGGAAATTAAATTTCTTAAAACATTTAAAACCTTAAATGATAATAAATCTTTAAGTACTCTAAAAATGAAATATCCTCTATCATGAGGTTTATGTTTAGCAACAAATTTGAATAACTTTTGTTTATCACTGAAAACAGCTTTCTTCACCAAAACAAACAGCAAGAATAAGATTAAGCAAAACATGTTTTGTCTCCTCAGATGTGCAGACATATTCCAATTTCCTTTGCACAATGATTTTTATGCAAATCAATGCTGCACAATCTCCTGACCTCTTTTACCATCATACCGGGACAATGACAGTTCAATAATTGGACTGGAACATATCTAGGATATTTGATTTTAAATTACAAAGTTGATGCAGGACAACTGAAATGAAAAGAATGTGACTGTGTGTTAATTCTGGACTGATCAAGTATCAAAATCATGCCAAACAGAGTAAAGCAAACAAAGTGATTAGGGCTGTTAGTCCATTCACCTCCACACACATATACTTCACACCCTTGGTTCAGTTGTTAATTCCTAACAACGATGCTTTCATCCAGAACAGGGATAATGAGAAAAACCCAAGCAGGGTTCCTTGGGGAACTGTTACACTAAAAGTTACCTATGGACTAAATCCCACTTGTGTCTCCTGCACCTGATAAAGATGAGCAAAGCATTCAATATCCCTCATTTATTTAAAATCCAAATATGCAAACAGCATTGTGGAATCTGGACAGACTGCTTCACTGATGACACATGCAGAAAAAAAGCTAGTCTAATTAAGCTTTTGATTTTGAACCAGAAGAGAAGTGGACACCTTGCTTTTAAAAAGCACTGTACAACCCCAGCTAAAGAGCAGGTGCTGCACGGTATTTGCATTTCCTGCAGAGGATGCTAGCTAGCAAGACCAACCAGCTGACCGTGAAAATTCTTGGCCCTAAGTGACCCAAGGACAGGCTATAAATCCATCCTATAAAATATAGTAAAAGCCCCGTTTGTTCTTCTACCCTTTCAATATGTGATGTTATACATTTGTGATTATCTCATTTTATTGGGCTCTTTAGAAAGCTGTTTATGATCATTTGTGGACAAAACAAAGGCTCATTGTAAACTCTTTTTTAAATAAGTTGGAAGGTCAATATGAAACAAAGGGCACCACTTTTATGACTGCTACATGCAAACTATGCTTGTGTGTGTAATATTACAATGCATTTCAGCAAAGGGATAGAGTCCTAGCTAATTACAAAGCTAACATATAATAGAATTGCATTAGCAGCCCAAGAAATTCCTATTGAATTGCATAGATCTGAAAACAGAAAGACATGCTTGTGCTGAAACTTAATTATCTTGGCAAAAATTGTGAGGGCCAGATTCTCAGAAGACATAAACACAAAGCTCTGCTTTACACTCCTGAGGATCTAATGCTTTGTTTATTTGGATAACCTCCATCAGATAAAACTTACCATTTGGATTGACTAATTTGCCGTCTTATTTATGGTATCTACAGTCAAGTAACACAATTACTATTCAGTTTGTGAACAATAAAAAGAATACTGCTGATCTTCAAATACAAGGTCTAAAAGAGATGATCAACTTGCTCTGCCAGGTTAAAAATGTGAATGCTGTTGCATTCCACTCTAGGCAAAGAAGACAAGCCTTTTTCAAGGACAGTTTGGACTGAAATTCTTTTTTATGGTTTCAAAGTAAAATATTATGCTAAAAAATGAATACAGCTTTGTTTGTTTCTTCAGTCATCGTTAGCAATAGACATAAAGGTATTCTGTTTTTGAGACCATATGGAAAGATCATCAACACCTTCTGCTTCTGGGTCCTTTGCCAAAATACCATATCCCACATGCCTTTTACCTTAAAACATAAAAGAAAAGGTGTTGTTCTGGTCAAATAAAGAAATAATTTTTACTAGCATACGTCTAATGTTAAAGCTGCCTAAATCCTGCCAAAGACATTAAAACACCATCTGCAAAACAGATTTTCATTAAATTGATCAGTTTAAAGTTAAGCAGCTAGGCAGATGATGCTTTTGAGCTAACCTTTAACCTTTAACCTTCTTAAACTGAAATCAGGTCACTCCTTTTGGGTAATATCTTTGCCGTTTGAGAAGAGGAAAGGTAAAGTGATCTATCCAAATTGAACTGACAATCATAGCATTAATAGTGTTATGGATCGATATTTTGTCAATAAAGGGAAAACCAATGGAGTTTTCACACAGCTGAGTGTTTGTCTGCTAACTGCTGCTTGTCACTTGCCCTGAGCTCCTAAATAGTTGCATATATAATGTAAACTGAAGTGTATACCCAATATAAAATTAATGTATATTAAAGCCATTATTGGCTAATTGAATAATATTTTAATACACTGACTACATTTTTTTTTATTATGATTATAAACTGATTCTGTTATTCAGTTACTTGGCTAACTAAAACTTCTTTACAGCCCCTACAGTTTACTTGCAAAAAGGCTGCCCTGTTAGATTCAAACTCCTTCTACTATTTATTTATTAAAAGTATTTGGAAACTATTTTATGAGCACTGGACATGATATATGCAGTTCCCTGAATCAAAAGCTATTTGACTAAGCCACAAAATGGCTTCCTTAACAGCAGTTACAGCTCTATGTAGTTTATATCCACTTTCCTACCTCAGATTCCCAAATCTGCAGAAGTCCAACATTTCCTCCTGCAGAATGGAAATGCACTCTGTTGCTATAGTGTCTTTCTCTGTTTACTTGTGGAGTTACCAGATGCTTCATGATACTGTGAAGGATTCACCACTCTTCTGTGGTTTAATTTAGTTTAATATCAAGCTCCATAATTCCAAACACAGGTCTTTGGGAACTTCATCTAGGCCAAGCAGAGTTCACTCAGGGTAAGGTTGTCTTTGTTCTGGTTCATAGCAGTCAAAACAACTAACTGCACCTTCTGCAAGGAGCAATCAAGTCTAGTCTTTTTTCTTTCTTTCTTTCTTTCTTTCTTTCTTTCTTTCTTTCTTTCTTTCTTTCTTTCTTTCTTTCTTTCTTCCTTCCTTCCTTCCTTTCCTTCCTTCCTTCCTTCCTTCCTTTCTTTTTCTTTCTTTTGTTTTCCTTCCTTCCTTCCTTCCTTCCTTCCTTCCTTCCTTCCTTCCTTCCTTCCTTCCTTCCTTCCTTCCTTCCTTCCTTCCTTTCTTCCTCCCTCCCTCCCTCCCTCCCTTCCTTCCTTCCTTCCTTCCTACCTATTTAGAAAATAGCTAAAAGTTGTACTTTACAACATTAAGAATCTAACTTTGAAAGTGACATTTCGGTACTGACTAAAATTATACAGCTTCAGAAGAGAAGCTCTGATGTTCATGATAGCTTTAAAAGCTATGGCTGTGAAAAGACATCCTTTTATTTTATCAATAGTTAAGTAGAGGAAAAGAAATCTAGCTGTTATGGCAACACTTACAACAGGAAAATTCACAAAACAATAACATTTAAATAAACATAAATGACTAAAGATAAAACTCTAAGGTGCCTGACAAAGCAAGGGATCAAAGTCACAGATTCTTTTTCTGAGCTTTCAGATGGTTTTAGTATTAAAGTTTTTATCGCCAAACCATATTCACAGCACCTTAATTTTAAACAAGTTAGAGGAGCTGCTTGAATATAAACACAGTTCATGAATATTCAATATCAATCCCAAGGCATATATCTATTATTCATACAAATTCAGGTTTTTTTTTGTTTGGTTGGTTGGTTTGGTTTGGTTTTTCCTTAGGTGCTCTAAAAAGTATAACTGATGTATCAAGAAAAAAAGGTTTACAGCTCTCTTGCTGTCAACTGCTTCACCAAGACCTGAAAAAACTATCTAGTCTGCTAGCAGATAACTTTATGGACTTTTGTGATAGACTGTAGTACTGTCAATACTAAATCTTAAAAAAAAATAATAATAATACACCAATACACTAATACACCAATTCATATTTTAAATAAATGGTCCCATGAAAATTAGCCTGAAAATGAGGTTATATGAAAATAATGTGTGCATGTGTACGTGCTGATTTCTAAGAGTTTTTAAGCCTACCAATGTTCAAATTTCCAAGCCTCTCTGGGAGAGGCTTATGTCTCATGAGAGACATAAACTAAGCTAAGATTGCCAGTAGTAACCCTAGGGACAGATCTTAAAAATACATGTATTAGGAGACTAGCAACCTTATGATTATGAGATTTATAGTTTGTATTGTCCTTCTGTAGGACATGAAGATAAACATGAAGTTTAGGTGGTATTACTGAAAGGGTTGTTCTTTACTCTTTACTGAAAAGGTTGTTAGGCATTGGAATGGGCTGCCCAGGGAAGTGGTTGAGTCACCATACCCTGGACGCATTTAAAAGACATTTAAATGTAGAGCTTAGTGATATGGTTTAGTGGCAGACTTGTTAGTGTTAGGTCATAGGTTTGACTAGGTGATCTTGGAGGTCTCTTCCAACTTATATGATTCTGTGATTCTATTTAAGACCTTATGCATTCTTCCTCTTCTTAGATGTTTTTCACCTTAAATGACTCAGAGATGGAATTTACAAGGTTAGTGTTGGTCATCTGATGGTCATATGATAGCCGACCTACACAGGCACAACTGAATCTAACAAACCAGAATCTGGAAAAATAAGAATAAATATCTTCAGCAACAGGGCATTGTAACGTATGAGGGCTAAGAGTTGAGACTCACTCCCTTATACTCTAAATCAAGTATTTTGTGGAACATGCTGCAAAACCAAACATATTTGACCAAGATTTTTCTAGGGATAGGGTTGCACAAAGTGATGAGACTATGTTTTTTTGAGTAGCTGGTTTGTATCTTGCAACTCTATATCTATGCCTATGGTTTTATTTTGAAACAAGCAAATGGCATCTTCTTTTCAAAAGTCGCTGAAGCTTTAGCAGTGAAGCCATCTGAGAAAAGTCTTCTGCCTTCCCGTCTCCCATTCTATCACTCTTATCTGTGACGTTTTTTGCAGCAACATTTCTCTGAAGACTAGCTTTATAAAACAGATCATGGAAATAATCCAAGTTAACACTCCAAAAAAGAGATGGGGACCAGCTATATTTAATCCAGGTCATTTCAAAAACCTGGCTTACAGCATGGCTCTACAGTCAGCATAACTGGAGAGAACAAGGAATCATTTCATGAATGACAGGGAGCAGGAAACTCCAAAGACAATTTTGCTGCTGAGGTAGGCAAATTCTGTCATTATACTCTTAGCTCTTTTGGGACTTTTCAAAACAAAAATTTGGGTTTTTTAAAAAGCAAACATATAAACACAAAAATACAACCCCCTGGAGTTAAGGAAAAAAAGAGCAACCAATACTGTGAGAGAATATAATAGACCTAATCTTGTGTTACTGCCATTTTTGTCCATAGCAGATACTCCAAGGTTAAAATTATCAGGTTATAAAATGAAAATCCAAGTAACTGCCTATGCACTCTGTGTTAACTCAAAACATCCATTTGAACATTGCTGAACACCAGCAAAATGTTATTTCTTGCTTAAACTACAGATCTGCTGAGGCTTTTCTGTATTTGCTCCATGTGTACATGTTTGTAATCAGCAGATAGCTTAGTTATCACAGATTTCTAGTATAAATCAATAGATAACACTTGCAAAATGGATTTTCTAATCATATTTAGAGCTTGTTACAGTGACTAATGGTTTGCAATATTTCCTGATTTTTTTTATCCCCTAGACAAAAGAAGTTTTTAATAAGTTACAAAGATATTCATCTTGGAAATGAATGTGTTATATTTTGTACATGAACCAAGACAATCAAGCCAATCCAGTAAACACACTGCAGAAAATAAGTTACCCCATAATTAGGGTTTGGAAAAAGTCATGACAAGTTGTGTAATAAATGGTATTCATCACTCCCACATATTCATTATATCCACATATTTTTTTCCAGTAAAGATAAAAATATAGTTGCCATTCTACTAACATATTTATCTACACCACACCCTTTCATGTTTGTGAAAAATCATTACTGGATTGCCAAAGATGGGCAGACAAAAGGATGGCAGTACTTACTTTTGAATATTGTTGGTAATAATGTGGTATATTACATGTCCTTACTGAAAATACTGATGTAAAATAACTTGGCTGTCACAGACTATGGTTGCAAACAGACATATAAGCATATTCCTATGCACAGTATGGAAAACTCATCATTTTCCATAATCTCTGTCAAGCCTCTGATCAAAATGTTATGGACAAAGTTTGAAAAGATTATAAGACATGCAAAACCCCTCTAGTTATGTATGATGAAAGAACTTCTTTTAAAAAACTTATGTCCCCTGTATCCAGAAAGTGAAAGCTGAGTGGGCCCTCAGGTGAATCTACACAGTTCACTGGGAGCACACCTTCTTGATTACCCTGCGTATTTTTTTTTCAATTATACATGTTCCATAAACATTTAATCTGATGATTAATCACAGTCTTGTTCAATTAGCACTGAAACAGTTAACTCCTAGTCTACTTGGTGCCAACTTAAATTGCTGTCACTGGCTTACCTTGTACAGTTTCAGGGCTGCTTCATGCCTGTGATTGGTAGTATGTAAGCGCAATTTATCCACGCTGTTGGTGTAGTAGTCACAGGCATTACATTTTAGGTGAACCGGGTTGCCAATGGCAATACACTTCAGCCTCCACTCATTAGTTTTGCCCCCTTCTTTAATGTGAGCCACCAGTTGATATTTCTGCATATGTTTGTCAGTCTTGCAGTGGAGCTGGAAGTTTGCTTTGAGCTGAGTGTTGTAGTTACAGAGCTTGCACTGGTAGATGTCTCCAATTACAGCCCTCCACTCCTCTTCAGGGAGCGAGCGCTCACTGCTCACATGCACACTTAGGGCCTCCAGGCTGTCAGAGGTGAATTTGTTGCAAACAGCACACTGGAATAGCTTCAGCGCTGGGTCACTGATATAAGGTGACAGCTCTCCTGCAGTAAGGAGGGACAGGTCATCACCCATTAGCT
>NC_048894.1:127322032-127324532 GCF_011077185.1 Oxyura jamaicensis | reverse complement strand
ATATAGACTCTGCCTTGCTTTTAAGCAGGAGGTAAGTAATCTTCATTCCAGTCATAAGTCAGAGTGATAGATCTCATTAATTTTAGACGAAAGCAGAAGCCAATTTATCGGATAAGTGTTCAATTAAGTATAAAAGTTTGATTACATCCTGAAAACTATTGTTTTAGATATCTGAAACATTAATGTTTTCTCCATCTTTTCATTTACAAGAAGAGGAAATCTAATTTAAAAACTTTTCATTGTTATACAAAATATATTTATATACATAAAAGCCAGGTGCTATATCCCTGCATACAGTTACTCAGTGTGATTTTGGGATGGAGAAAAAAAAAAAAATCCTTGCCTAGGACAGGCTTCAGTGAAGGTCACGGAGATGCTACATATGAAGGATAGCTGCTTAATATTTTTTTTAAGTGTAATCAAATCTAATCTTGTCAGCTAAATCAGAGAGAGGAAGTGATCAGTTTAAGATACATCAGAAGATTTGCATAGAATGAAAATGAATCAAAATTAGTTTTGGTATCTGAAATGGCTAAAATGACAGCCTAATTGCTCCTGAATCAAACATCACAAAGCTCGGTGTGTAATTTTAATCATTGATAAGATTCAGGTTAATTAGGCTCATGGCACACATGTAATTTAAAAACCTTTTGAAATAATCTGATCACAAAGAGCATGAAAATGGAATAATTCTCTAATTAGTCCAGAGTCAAGCATGTTTACCTTCCTGTTTGGCAAATCTGCACAAATAGTGTGCACATCCTGAAGAAAGCCTATATGTCTAATAGATTCTCCTCCTCAGGCCTTATCTAAGATAAAAAGTTGCACAAGGACAGTTACACCAGAAAGCAAACCCCAGCCCTTCCATCTGTAGCGGACTGGTATAAATGTCTTTATACTGGTATCTCTCAGCTCTGACACAAAAGGATAAACAAGGCTGGTATAAAGCATTTTTATATGTAGTCTCTCAGCAACTGCAGTCATTGAGACTATTTCATCCACGCATAAACACACATGCAAGCATGAAGACGCACTCAGCTGGCACCAACACGCAGGCGAGACGTTTTTTGGACCGTTGCAGAGGAAAACAAGCAGTAGTAGTTCTGTTCTGTTTTTTTCCACAGTGATATAGGGATGCATGTGAAGTAACTCTGTCCTACCCAAAACCACAAAGGGATTAGTCAGGATGAAAACTCTTTTAAAGGTTAGATAAAGAAGGAGTTAATATAGCAAAAGAAGCCAGATGTAACTGCCTTAAACTATTCTAGCCCTATCTGTGGCTTCCATTTAACCTTCTCTGCTTGAAGCAAACTCTCCCCATACTGCGGTATCCCAGGGCATCCCTGTCCAGCACACAAGCAAAAATGGTTGCCAGAATAGTTGTGGGCATGCACACTATACATTGACCAGGATGGTATTTATGAGCATTAAATGGGTTTTAGCTACAAAATGGGTTCTGCAGTGCAGCATCTCACCCTTCCCCTTCTTCCCACAGCCCTGCACCGATGAGTCTTGCTGTTGCAATTTTAGTCTTAAAGGAGACTACTTCTGCCTACTTAGCAGAAGTAGGCTAGATTTTTAAATCTACTATCACATAGCAAAAGTACAAAACAAAAACAGCACGGTAATAAGTGTCATAACATGTTTCCCGTTACTTAATCAACATTTTAAAATAAACTGCATGTTTAGAGTTATCAGGCTCCCTTACATAACTTCGGTATTAATCAGTCCTAAACAATGACATCAGCCCTCTGATCACAATTATATAAACAAGAGTATATTTCATTCCAATTAAAACAAATAGCAATTCTTTGAACTGACGAGCAGAACAGAGAGAAACCATAACGTATATTTCCCTACTTGAGCTGTTTACAGTCTTTGTGACCATGTTTGCTATCAGGTTAGGTAGATGAAATCATTATACCTTGATGAGGAATTAAAGATTACTGTGATGACTTACAGATTGTATCTAACATACGATGGAATATGCATCCAGAAGAGGTTACAGCATCTTCAATATTGAAAAATAAAAAATCCCCCCTCCCTCAGGGACCATCTACGAGAGTTATAATGAAGTTTCACAAAGTCGTAACTAAAAAAATCACAAGGACTGCCTCAGAACCAACATTTTTCCACAGTCTCTATAACAGATTTCAATTCTCTTTACAAAAGCAATCTCAATTTAAACCGTACAGTACACTTCCTTCTCATACATAAAAACAGAAAATGCATATATATTAAGTACATATCTGTATAGCCTTAAGACATCAAGAAAGAACAAGTCTCTGCCAGTACAATCAGCTGAGTTCAGAGCAAAAATACATACCTGCCGCTCTGCTTAGTATTTAAAGTTCTCTCAGTAATTCACATGGCCACCAACTTTGATCATCTAAATCTTTTTCTTGGAAGTATTGGCCAATATACAGAAAATCTTAAATTGCTAACTTCTGCTTTCCTCCTGGAGAAACTGTGCTCTAAACTCTGCTCAGCTAAATTACAA
>NC_048894.1:127299532-127319532 GCF_011077185.1 Oxyura jamaicensis | reverse complement strand
GTGAGACAAGAACATGAGCTGTTATTATCCTTCTAATTCTCACTTTCATACCATATTTTTACTACTCCAGCTGCCATTGAGGCTCTGTAGTGATTACTTCATTAGTGATGAAGAATGGCCTAATCAGTTAAAGTATTGCTAGCAAACTCTTGTTTGCCAATACTAGGAGGAGGCACCAACTTTTCCCCTTTCTTTCTTTTTGGAGAAAGGTGCATCTGAATGATAGTGACCCAGTGAACATTAAAGCATTAATCACCTCCTTTTGTCTCATCTATGTAAAGTAGGATTAGAGTTAAAATGATGACTGCTTAATCCCTTTGATTTTCTTTTACTAAATAAATATTAATCTACAAATCAATCAGGTTCTGTATTATAACACAGACAATATACACTATGAAAGGTTATGTAAATTACACTCAATTTTACAAGCATGCCATTAACGGAAAGAGCCTCGATGCTTTCCCTTTTCATCCTCAAAATCCCTATTAAATTTGGAAGTTCAAGTAAGTAATCCTGCTAAATATAAAGCTTATCTATTGAATCCATATTCCTTTTTCCTTTAAAGTAATTCACCACATCGATCACTTTAGGAATTAATAAATCATATTTACTGTGTTTATTTATATGTCAATACTCCCAATCTGCAAAGCTTTCACAATTTAATCTCTTTAATTCTGACCAAAGTTAGTTTACATTACATGTTGTTTTAAACTCACACAGAACTAAATCAAATAGAAACAGTTAGAACATTAATCCTAATTGTCTTCACTAAAAACCACACTGCCTGGATCTGTCACCTGTTTTCAAACACTATAAAAAAGACCATTTGTGTTCACAGCTTTTCAGAAAAAATAGATTTTTTTTTTTGCTTCATTAAACAAGACTAATTTAACAATAATGTAATATTAACATAATTAAATATAGTAAAGATACTTTAAGGATGGAAAACACAGTAGTATAATCCTTTAGAGTGTAAATTAACACAAACTTTGGGATTTTACTCAGGTCTGGATGTATAGGCTCAGCACATTCAGAAGGCAAAACTGAAATGCAACAAATAATGGCTAGTGGCTCTATAATACTCACCTAGCTCTTTGTTGTCTCAAAACCAGCTGTGAAATAAAAGTTACAATTCTTCTTTGTTTGTTTGTTTGTTTTCCAAATGTTAATTTGCTTGCATGCTAAAACTTCAGATTACTTAAGAAAGAGTCTTGAAAACAACAAATAAAGAATTATGCTTTTGAGCACATTAAAAATGTGCTCAAAAGCACAATTCTTTGAGCACATTGAGCACATAAAAAAGTACAACATTTTTCAATTTTGCATCTGAAAAGGAAGAGAAAAAAGCTATGGGTATTGTAAGTCATGTTAAACATTTAAATATTACTCTATTAAAATCATCCTGGTCAAGGAAAATACAGGATGTTTTTTTAAACAGTTTAGTTATTAATAAAACATTTGTGTTTTGTTTTGTTTTCTAGAATATTATGGCAAATTTGTTTTGTATTGCCAAGATCAGCTGGGCATTTTATTTTTATTATGCATAGTCTTTTGTCATTTTTTGTTCTGCAAGTTAATTTGACTGCTGTGCATAAGTGAAGTGAGCAATTCAGTAATTAACTTTTGTGTTTTAAAATGTATGAACTTTAATTAGATTTCATTATAAACAAACAAATGTCAACCATAATTATAAGCTCCTTGGTTTAACCACAGATTATCCCTTTTCAAACAAACTTGATGTCAGACAAATTAAAATCAAGCAGCCAGCAATTTTGAGTTGAATTTTACATGATCTGCCAGTAACCTGATTACTTTAACTTCAATATCATTACAGGAAAAGTATTTCAGGAAAAATAATTACAAGAATTCCAACAGGAGACAAGCTTAATTGTATTGATTCAAAAGATGCATGTATATAGGAACCATGCTGAAGGAATAATGTTATCTTAAATCTACAGTTACTATTAAAATGATATTGTCTGGCATGAAAAAGGCAATTTGAGACTGGTGTCTGGAAAAGCAGAGATACAAAACTAACTGAAATAATTATCTTTACCCCATTATACTTTAAGCAACAAAATATCAATGTGGAACAACTTGAAGGCATGAAGGTTTGCAGGTTTATTTACTGACTGGTGTATCTATTAGTACCAGGAACAAGTGGAGCTGTCAGGACATAATGAAGGTAAATGATTAGTTAGCACAGAGACTGAGCTCTTCTTCAATGCAATAAGAGTTAATTAAAGTTTACCACCAAACATCAACCAAAGCAGGATGTTGATCAGGTTTCAGCATTAAGTGCAAACAGACAATGGTTGGCAGCAATTAGTGCAGCTATCAAATGACATGCAATGATAATTATACATTTAAAACAGCTAAAGGGCTTGTGGAGGAGAGGGAAGAATCTCATCAGCTTCTTTGACTACATATAGTCAAAGTGCAGGAAACAGGTATCAGATATTTCACTTCAATACTGTAAATCAATAAAATTAAACAAAAACAAAAACAAAAGGTTGTTTGAATGCATTATCTGAAAGAGGACAATTCACTGTACATGAAATGGAAGAAAACTGCAGATGACACCTAACAAAGATAAGTACGAGTTAGATGAAATAAATTACTTTGCTGCTGCCGCTCATGCTGACACACATAAACAGAGAGGTGTTTGGGGTTCAAAGGCTGCAGCGTTGTTACAAATTCCTATGCCAGACAAAAAGCTACCTGGTACCTTTGGCCCCCGTGGCCTTGTTGGTAGCATAACGAGGCCCAGAAGGCCTGGGGGCCTGCAGCCCGCGACCACAACAAGCAGTTTCACACACTAGCGGCAAGCCTGCTGCAAGGAGGCCTGGCTTACCAGCAGCGATTACCTGCCATCTGAGCCACAGCCCAGGGCTCTTCCGCACAGCCCCTGCTCTCCACCCCTCCCATCAGCATAAACTTGCGCCTGAGTTTTGGGAAAGGAGAAGGAGCCGAGAGCGGGACTACATGCTTTCCCCTGCGGATGAGTGCATGGTAGTGAGGCAGGCATGCTGACAACCTGAGCGCAGCTGGGAGCTGGTGCTGCTCTCCATCACGCTCTGTTTCAAAGGCCCTTGTATGCAGACAGGGTAACGGTAGCATCTAGCAGGCCAGTGACACAACGGAGCTGAAATTAAACAGTTTTCATCTCAGACTTCCATTAAATGTGAAGGCAAGACAATAAACTTACAGCAGCACCTCTAACAGCAACACTAAACAAAGGAAAAAAAACATTCAGCTCAATGGCAGTCATCTGCTGAACACCCTCCGTGTGGGTCTGTGATGTCAAAACACCCCCAGTCCTCCAGTATCAAACAGGTAACCTGTCCCTTCCACAGGCTAAGAGACAGTGTAGCAGATAGCAGACAGACAGCTATCTACTGTTAAGTAGACAGTAAGTCTGTTACCTGGACAATTCCCCAGTAAACTCTCCACACATTGGAGACAGAACAACACACGCCACTTGCACTGGAGTAGTGCAAGTTTGACATGACCTGGTCAAACACACAGTTTCATACCAGCTAAATAACTCTGGTAGGTATGATCCCTACCTCACATACACTGAGATTTTTTCACAATTTTTATGGACAACACAGGAGCAAAAACAGCCTGCTCTTCCTAGATATTTAACAGGGAGCAGTGAGAAGAAACATACCAAAAGACAAGTAGCAGGTTTTCAAGAAAGCTAGGCTGTGACAAATTAAAAACTGATGATGAGAGGGGCAGAGGGATTAGGCAGTACAAGTCATTGCTGCAGGACACCATGGAGAATATGAATTTACCGAGGGTAAGAAAGAGAATGGAAATTGTCTGCCAAATGTATCCAGAGTTTTTGTAATAAATGTGAAAAACAAAAACAAAAATTGTAAGGGATATTAAACTTTGTTCTTCAGAGGTCTAAAAAGATTGTATTTGCAGTCATGGCAAGGCAGGCACATACAATAAGTTACCCCACATATGCCTACTGTGATATTCTTCAGAAGCATGTTGTACCCACCAGTCAAAGAGAGAAGAAGCTAGCTAGAACAGAGTCCCAGTTTAGCAGTCAATATGTTCTTATGGCATGAATCATACCTTCTGAGTAAAGAAAAGTCTACAGCAGGGAGACTGCCCATAGCTTTTATTTGAACTAACCCATGCAAAAATATCAGCAGTGCGGGTTGGTATTTAAATAAGTTGTATTAATTTCTTCTGTCTTCTGTGTAAAATTCATAAAACATTCTCTTATGATTGAGAAAACCATATTTATTTTACATGCACTTTTTTTTACTAAAATCATATCCATGTACATATGCAAAATGCATTAATATGGGTTTTGTTATAATGTTGGCTACCGATTGTGATTTGTGTTGGAATGTGTGTGAGTTCACATTGCTAAAATTATTTTAAGAAGATGCCTTACTGCTTTGCATAGTTCCTGGGCTGCAGCCTAGAGCAGTTCTATAGATATTTTTTTTTCCCCTAACAAACCTCATTTTCCCAACTAATTCTGTTATGCTAGGGATTTGTGCACAGAGTTGGCTAATCCCAGTATTTCCCTAGAGCTGTATCTAAGCTGTGGCCCACTCCCAGCACAAAAGTGTCTCCAAAAGCCCTTTCGCCCCCTTCAGCACTGATACACTCATTGGTCCTGACATTTTCACTTCAGCCATGACAAATGAGCTGATGGCTGTGATCAGATTGCACACGAGGACTGCTTTATCAAAGACGTATCATTAACTCTCATCACTGTCTTCCATTATGACTCTTTTGGTCAAATCTGTTGTGAAAATGCAAGTCAGTTTAAAAACATAACCTAAACATAGCAACAAACAAACTTCATTAAAAAGCAGAAAAGAAAACCAGACTCAGACGGGATCAGAAAGAAACCAGCGTTAACTAAATGTTTCTCTGGGGATTTAAGTAACTGTACTCAACCTCTGCCCCAGTGCAAACATGGCAGTTGACCGTCTTCAAAAGGTCCCTTCCCCCATCATGGACTGCTAGCACTACTTTGCCTTTTTTAGAGAAACAAAAATATAGCAACAGCAATCAAATATGCCTAAAAATGAAGTCAACTTTTTTCTTTTCTGCATGTCTATGCTTATCAAAATACATTTTTCAAATGAATCCCTTAAAGAATATAATTTTTTTGCTTGAATCACAGCCATATAATCACACTATTTTCTGACTCACATTGAAAACACTAGCATAAAATGCTGTCTGAAGCGGAAATCTCTCAGATCACTACAAATACTGCAACCTTTCTGTCAAGTTAGAACCTAAGTTCCAGTTACACAGTTCTTGTTACATCTAGAGGGTTTACAAAGTATATATTTGTTGTATCCTCTTCTAGCAATTCATCTGAGAATACACATCTAGACAGAGTCAACTGTAACACAACAGATCTTGGGAATGGAGGTCATGCTTTGAGATAAAGTGCTATTCACTTTTGGACCATGCAAGAAGCTCTTTATTCCTGTTCTTATTGGCATCAGTTCCCCCTTACCAGAGCAAGAACAAAGCCAAGTGCTCGTGTGAGGTTTATGAATAAATCAGAGGTGAGCCACTTTTAAGTGCTGCCCATGATTTCCTTGTTGACAGTGAGCACTTAAACAGGCTTCTATGACCAGCAACTCCTGGCAAACCTTAATGGTTCCTAATCTGTACCCTGCTTCATTTCAAGAAAGAAATGACTCACCCCATTTTTTCTCAAGTCTTCACCTTTTGGGCAACTACTGTCCCTCCTTTATAGAAATTCATGTTTGGGGACTGCCCCATGTCAGTGCCAAGTTTGCACGTAACACACAACATAAAAATCACAATTTTCTTCCTAGAAAACAAATGACAGCTAATAAAATATTATTACACTGTGCAGCCTAAGTAATTCCCAGTCAAACCATACACAATTCAGCATTTGTTTAAATTGAATAGATTTTTAAATGAACCTAGAAAATTTCTAATAGCTTTGCCTCCAATTGTTAAAATCATGTACAGATATATATATATACGCCAAGAGCAGACTCAGCCCTTCTGCACAGCCACAACTGAAACCAGGAATGTTTATGGATCACTGCTATTGTTTGTATTTAAAAAAATCAAACTGTCTCAAAAAAAAAAAAAAAAAAATCTAGAACATTGAAAAATAAACTGAATTGAACCAGTAAGCTCAGGGCTAGGCCAAAGAAGCCTGGTCCAGAAACATTATCGTTAATATCCAATTGTGGCAAGGAGCTAGGTGTCTCAGTACGTACATCTTTGATGCACAAAACCACGCAGAGACCTATGTTGCTCAACAGTAAAGCAGTAGCCTGCTCAGAGAATAAATTTCAACATGCAATGAAATCCTTCATTTTTAAGGTCTCCCCCCCACCCCCTTCTGGATGTGTCACAAGCTCCAGATGGCTGAATTTCCTCAGTAGTAGCTGAGTTATCGTCAGGGTCCCAGTTTTCTGCTATATTTAAATATTAACATTTTTGATTCCATTGTCTCTCGTTGCTTTTCCACCCACTCGGGAAAAAGTTGTGACCGCAGCGCTCTGCCCTGTGATTTCAGAGAGTGCTTCGGGCTGGGGATGGGGCTTGAATTGCAGTGGGTGCTTCAGCAGATGGCACTCTTCTTTGCAAGGGTCTGATCCAAGCCCGGGGGGAATTGATGAGGCGGCGCTGGACTTTGGACCAGGCCCTTGGTCACAGTGGGAAACTGCAGCAGTGCTGAGGAAGCTATGCATCCAGGCAGGGAAAAACCCACAGGCACGACCACTCATGAATTAAAATAGCCCCAGTGATGCCTCACGCTGGAGGTGAAATGACTGTCCTAGTGCACTGGCTGATGACCCAGTGAGAAATCGGATTTTGTCTCCCTATAGCATACAGTTAGTTGCTCCTGCTGGAAGAAGCGCCCTGAGCATATTGCTGCACTGCAGCAGCATGGCTCGTGGCTGGCTGCACATGGGATGATGCTTCCCACCCTGCAGATGGCTGCAGTGGCATGGCAAGCAACCCAATTTTTTTTATTATTATTTTTGTGTGTGTGTGTGTGTGTGCAAGCAGTTCATAAAGCTCCAAGGAATTCAGGGATTGAGGGGTGACATTTGCCATACCGCTAAATAATTTATTTTGGAGATGTTACATTTTCTTTAATTTAAAACCTCAGTGCTGTAAACAAAATCAATAACCATATTTCAGTATAAAAATATATTAATAAAAGGATCAGATAGAAACCCACAGGAATAAATTCCCTTTTAAGAAGCTACTTTTCACTCACAGCCTTATTTTCTTGAGTGGGGGAGATATAAGAAGTGCTAGGTGTTAAGTAAAGAGAGAAATTCTGATTTGAAGGTGGACAGCCATGGCTTTTCACATGGAAAAAAACACCTGTGTTTGAAATGGTCTTATTAACACTTGGCAAATCCAAGATTTTTCTTTTCCTCTCTATCTTCCCAGGAAAGTTCTGGACTTCTGAATAATCAAAATATCCTCAAACAAAAGATCCTCCCCAACAAGGAAGGGCAAGAAATATGTTATGTTTTTGTTTTCTTCAAAAAGATGTTATTCTGATCTATTACACTACCGTGTTCTGGAACAAGTGCAGAAATAACTGGGATTACTCCAGATTTCCATCAGTGCCCCAAACATTGAAGCACTACTAGTGACAGGTGCCTTGTCACCTCAGGTGAGGTGTGTTTCTCTACAAAGGAGCCTCAGTGTCAAAACAGGGAGGAGCAAGCCTTCCGCAGCCACAGCTCCCAGGCCCTCAGCTCTGCTGTTACCTGATGAGGGGACAGAATCGACCTCAGTCAGTGTCTCTGCGAAACTTCCTTCTTACAGACCCTGTGGTGCCTCCTGCACTAAGCATATCATCCTTGAAAGTGGAAATGGAACGGTAGTGCAAAAATAAGAAATTAAATATTTTAAAATTGATTTTATGAGATAAATTTCAACTTGTGGATAAAGGCCTGTTTCCTTTTCTATTAATATCAAAACTCTATGTCTTGTCAGTTTTACACCCACATAACTCCTCTTATTTCGTGGAATTATTTTTAATTTAGTAGAGGATTAATTGAAAGAATTGGGTTCTGGTTTCTTTTGGGTTTAGGTATCCTAGGCTCACATTGACATGGGCATTTTGTAAGAACTTATTTGTTTTAGAAGCAGAATATTTGTCTATTTAAACACAATTCTAGATATATGTCCAGCGTGCACATCACTTGTTCAGCAGACAGCATTGCAGCTTATATGGTAAATATTTGTTTTCAGAGTCACCATGGTCTATCATGTACATATAGCCTTTATTTTGTGAACTATTGACCTCAACACCTACTTAGGAATTGGTACAGACTATCAGATCAGCGTGAGTGTCAAAACTCTGCTAGGTTTGTCTGCAAAGAAATCCCAGTTTCTGCACATAAAAATGTTCTCAGAAGTACTAAAAGCAAATAAGCTATAATTTTGACAAATTAGTTTCCAAATCTCTCTCCCTCTCTTTTTTGGAATGTAAAGCTGATTCTGAACAATGAAAATATAAAAGAGTATCTCAATATGGCAAGTTTTTATTTGATCATAAAACTTGGTTAAACTATTCTTTAGAATATTTTGTTTAAGCAGAAAATGTCATTCTTCAACAAGACTACCATATTTCATTCTCGTACAAACTTTTCTGGCATAGTTTGGAGCTCAGCAAAAGCTAGACGAATAATAAAAAATCCAGGTATAAAAGTGTTGTGGAGTGACTTAAAAAGGAATAGAGTAGTATGTATTAAAGGCTAAAACTGCTGCCCTTATTTATGTAAAATAAGTTTTTCTCTACAAGTCTGCTGAACCCTGCTATCAATAAATTAATCCCAACAACCCAACAGAATCCACTAGATTTTTAAACAAGTATCAAAAGATTTTTAGTTTCTTCTGTCTCTGCATCTGTTCACCTAACCGTTTTCCGCATTACATCTTTTTCTGTAAAATCTCGAGTCTCGGTGTGCTGGGTTTCTGCCCATTCAGTAAGAATGCAGACATCACATAAGTTATTATTAACCCATGTGTTATCCAGTTCTACAGTGGCTGGAACTTTGCCAGAGACAACACATGGTGCTTGGTTAACAATATTTTAAAATATAAATGAATTTATTTTTTAAATTAACACATTTTTTCTTATGGAAATGCACTAATATGCTGTTCCCAGAAAGAAAGAATATCCCATAAGTGTGTTCCTTTAAAAGAAGTTCTAAGGAATTTCATAGCTAGCAGTAAAACATTCGCATGCCCCATAGAAGGTCTTAAATTTGTCTTCACTTTACTCTGACCGAGTGCTTTCTGCATTTGTGATTTTACTTCATTTATCCATTAAAAAATACAATTTCTTAGAGACACCTCTAACTATTTAAATATTATCAAATCAACTCCAATGCTGAACTAACAAACACATACAAATATACGTTCTACAAACTAGAAAAATCCCCCAAACATGTTATTAGTTAGTCTATCTACCAACAATTTTCCACAGTAGCTCTAAATCGGTTCTTATGTTGATCTGAAAAAAAAAGCCTATTTAATATGCATACATACAAATAATTATTCACACTGCATTTGATTTACATATGTACAAAAGAACCACTTCCCACTTTCAAAAGTGGCTCAACACTTATGGTATTTTAACTGCCCTAATTACTGTTGAGAGAACATAATTAGAAGCACTGATCACATTGTCAACAGCTAACCAGTTGCAGCCCTGTCTCGGGACCTGATCCTGCACTGGTTGAAGTCAGTAGGGGCTTGCACTGACTGCAGGAGGCTGGGGCCCTCCTCGCCACCTGAACCTACCTGAATCAAAATACTTTAAACAACTTGAGTACATGGAAATCAGTCCCACTTGCTATGTGCATATATCAATTTCTATTTCAGTAAGCTTTCTTTATTTTAAAAGCCAAAGCAAGAGACTATTTTTTCCCCAGAAAGGCTTTATATACACCACTTAAACACTTAGCACTGAGTCAGAATTCATAACTTTTTCCAAAAGAGTAATAATTTAATAATTAAAACAGATATTGACTAAACCCTGCTTCCTCAAATACCAAACTTTATTAGATTATTATGCGTTGATGCATAATTTCCATTGGCAAATTTTAAACTGACTCTGTCCCTCCCTGACGGCCCCCTCCTCCCTTGTTCTCTTCCCCAGGCGAAGTGCTGGGAATCACCGATACCCAATAGTCAATATTTGGTTTGCCTGTCATGTTCCTGGAACTCTTCTCCAACCAAACCTGTGTTTATCAGCCTTTTGCCGCACTGTTCTCATACATATTACTCCACATGATGATGGAAACTCGGGGCATCTTAAAAAGTTGCTGAAATCCGAGCTCCTGCTTGTTTTCTCAAGTCTTGGACAAACATAACTTTAGGGAGAGTTGAACATAGGCATAAAGAAAGAAGAGCCTGCATTTCCATCTTCCTTTCATCTCAGTCATTCAGTCAACCATTCAGTGCCCTATTCAACGGAGCTTTTCATTATGCAAAAAAATGCTAATCCTTTTCCGATGCTTTCACACTTGTATAAACCCCCATTCCTTCGACTGAAAAGCAATTATATCAGTTTACCTTTCTGTCAAAAACAGGATTAATATTCCAATACCAGAATCTCCTTTATTTTCCTATCTTTTGCTTTAGGAAACTAGAGATTATTAGCGGAGGTATTCCTTAAAGCGAGAATACATTATTTTAAATATGATTATTTTAGCGGGGGGAGGGGGGGCAGGGGGGAAGAGAGCAAAAACTTCAGTTGCTGCGGAAACTCTTTTCAGTGACAGAACTGACCTTCCCTTTGCAGAGGCCTGAATAGAATGAGCCTCACTCTGGTCTATTAATCAGAAACAAATTATGAAAGAATGTGGCTGGACTGGTTGACACTATCCTGTCTTGGGAGACTCAGTAACAGCCTAGTAACAATGTCCTCTTCATGGGTAATGAACAGCCATGACAAATGGGGCAGAGAAACTATTTATTTGCATATGCAAATTCTCACACAAGGGAAACATGTACAAACAAGTGTCATTGTAAGGTGGATTAGGCAAACAACGCTTTCTTTTTAGGACATTCTGCAGCCCAGAACATTAGTCAGCACAATTAAACCAGTCTCCATGGAGACTAATGAAATTTCACCATGGTATGAGTTAAATTAGATAGCTAGTTATGTGTTTTCACAATCCAACTTGAAATCCATTATTGTTTCAGAACAATACAGCAATTGTGCCTGGCTGATCTTTGCCAGCTCAACAAGCTCCTAAGTTGACAATTTGCATATGTTAATATAATTAAGCACTAATTACATGAAACTTGTACATATTCACATGCACTTTCCCTGGGCGCTTCTCAGTTTGAACCTTGGCCAAGTCTTTAACCCTTTGAATGAATTTGGAGCAGCAGAGTTCTGCCTTCTGGGTACAGCCCCAAGGCAGATGCAGAAAAGCTCTTCATTTATAAACACAAAGCTTAACCTGGCTTCTCATATTTCTATCAACAAGGCTAGAAAACATTTTTGTATGTGCTGGGGTAGGAGAAGGAGGTGGGGAGGGCTGGAAGTTCTTTAGAGACCCATCTCTGGTACCATTTTGCATACGAAAACATAAATATTTACCCACACAACATGCTATGAACACATGTACTGCCATTGTCACAGATTCTTCAAGAACAGAATTGTCAAAAAATTGCACTGAGCTTTGTGTCAGTGCTCTCAGAGCCACAAAAAATGGGAATGAGAAAAGGAAAAAAGAGCAAGCAGTAACTAATGAGCTTTACATAAATATATGCAGAGGCAATTAAGCAGTGTTAATTACTATGACAGCAGTTAATTGAATATAATTAGATATTTTAAGCTACTGACTAAGGCATAGTTAAGATTAATTTTATTGAGATTAATTGTAAATAAGAATAGATTAACTATGTGTTTTGACAGGCATAAAAAGTAGTTCTGCAAATTAACCAGGAGAGCAGAAACTAGCACAAAAATCATATATTATTTTAATGTCACACCTCAGAATCATCTGCTCAATAAACATGACTTTTCAAACCCAAACAGACAGGAATCTTGAAGAAAAACAAACAGCTTGCAGAGATTAAAGAGCCTTTTGTCCTTTTTCATGTGCATTTCTTTTAGCAGACTAAATTAAGCGAGTCTGGTGTACGTTTTTAGGAAGGAACATTTCACACTGAATGGAAAAAATGTTCTATCACATATGAAATTCATGCAGCTGTGCGGAACTTGGTCCAGATGGTCTAAGACTATAAAACAACACTAAATGATAGACAGTAGGGCCTTCCCAAGATTATGTGATAAAGTCACAACTTCATATTTTGACTTAAATTTTCTGTCATGTATTGTTTCCTTCCAGACCAGATAACTCCATGTTAATTTTTAACTGATCCTGAATATTCCATGGAAACCCTTAACAAACATTGTTGATAAGTAGAAATCATAAAATATTTACAAAAGTCCCCCTTAGCTTCATTAAAACAATGCTGAATCCAAAGTACAGCAAACAGTGCCCTGGCTCTCCCACCAATACTAAACTGTTCACACCACTCAGCATAAATAGGTGAGAATGCCCGGTTTTAAATATTCTTCAAAAACCCCAAACACATTCTACTAGCAGATTAATTCATGCATGCTGTTTAAGAAAATTAACAACAAGGCTGAAAAATGCTGAACAAATCACTAATAAGAAAGGAGCTTCAATTGATTTTGAAATAAATCAATAGGTGATTAACACAATATTTTTAAAGCAGCAGAATGCATATATATTACATAAACATATATATTATATTTTCAATACCTTTTTAGCTCTTAATCGAACAAGGGCTTTACAACAGTGAGCATGTCCCTATATTGACTATCAACTTCTTTGGAATGCCTTTAGTCTTTTATAACGAAAATCCAAAAACGGTCTGTGAAACAAGGCTACGACAAGCCATTCTGCAGTGAAAGATTTTAAATCATCCAGCCTCTTCTAATAGACTTGAGACTTATTGAGGTAGAAACCATAAAAAATGAAGAAGGGAAATTTAATCCCTGAAATATTGATTTGCACATTAATATCATATAGGCAGAGGGCAATTTGGCTTCATGGAAATGACACATTGTCGACCCTTGGTGAAGTCAGAGCCAATCTAACTGCTGAACATGTCTGAATCTCAAGAGTTATTAAGGGCTTCCCTTCTTGCCTTTATGACTTTTCTTCAGCCTACCAATGCAATCTTAAATGTATTATCTTTAAGAAATAATTGTAAAACCTCAGGGGTTTTCCAGTTAATGGAAGGGAGGCTAAACCACATCAGATTCTGAAATGCAACATTAAACCCTTGCAATCAACAAAACCACCTCAATTCTCATCCATCCAGTGCAGGATCTAATATTGTTATTAGAGATAATCAAATTTCATTGTGTAAATTTAGGCTCATGGTCAGAATAGAAGCAGTAAATTCTGCAATATTAAACAGTGATTTTTCTCGGCCCCCTTTCTATGTTCTTTGCTGGTGCACCATCTTTGCAAATAAACCTAAACTATTCGAACATCTAGGAACAAAAACGTGTCACTATTCTGAAAGATGCACGTAATGCCATTTATCATCTCCACAGCTCTCCTTTAGTTTTAACTTGATCTAGCAGATAAGTTTCATTTTAGAGAATAATAAACCAGTATCACTGCATAAACCAAACAGCAGGTACTATTACTGTGACTTACACAGATGGTTTACCTGACCTTTCTTTGTTCCTTGGGTAGGTTTCACTTTTGCAGATTTACGACTTTTCCCTCTATATTTCATTGACCCTCTATGTTCATTATCATAAAAATGAAAACTATTGAATTCATGTTTATGTTGACAAAGTCCAAAAAGCCCACGACTGAAGGATAAAGAGATGCTACAATGCACTGTGTGGATCACTGGATCGTACACTATAAATATTCAAGCACAGATAGCACGAATAACTGAATAACCCTGGTGAGCCCCAGCTCTGGAGCCAGGTGCAAGAGGTTAAAACAGCTGGCTAGCCATCTTTTATTTTGTGTGCCTTCCTACTGACGGAAACCGCAAACCCTGAAAACTAGCAGATATTCCCTCAAGGTTGATTGTCTGATTTTTTTTTTTTTTTTTCCATTTCCACCAGTTTAGTAGGATCCCCCAGTCGAGAAAAGAGAGAAACTCCTTAAATACAGTCAGTTGAATAGGAAGCGGAGCAATAATGATTAAGGCTCTTTCCCTCCACCCCAATCTTCAGCCCCCCGTTTATTTCCACAATCTTCTTTGTGCACCTTCCCAGCCAAATGTTTGTATTCCTTATTTCAAAGAAAAGCACTCCGGATCGTTCTGTCAGTTTTGCCAGTAAATATAAAGTAAAACAAGTGTTGATGGCACTGAGAGTGTTACATACCCAGGCTGTGTTTTTGCATTGCTCTCAATGGAAGCGATCGATGCCCATGTCACAGTCGCGTCCCAATCGCAGCCAAGTCTCTGCCTCAATCTAACCAACACCAGGCAGGGCTGCAAAGGCTTCTCACTACCTCTTCCATCCATCCACCACCAAACTAAAAATATAATGCTACATATGATCTTTTTAAACACTCCACCACCACTCCTAAGGATCGAGCCACTGAAAATCCAGGGGAAACACAATTGAAAAAAAAAAGATAATAATAATACACCATCAAAAAAAAACACCCTCACAGCAACCACCCCAAAAGCACACGAGCCCTCTCTTTTCACTCTCTTTCTCGCTGTCCTCCTGCCAACTACATAATCCTTGATTAAAAACGGAACGAGGATAATAAAAAGAAAATAAAAAAAAATAAAAAATAAAAAATAAAAAAAGAGGAGGACGGAATGAAGCCGAGGAAATGCAACTGTCAGAAAACGGGATGGTCAGACTTCCTGAGTGAACCTGCCTGTGTCTGGCTTAATGTAAATCCCCCATCTTCAGCCTGGCAAGTTTTTTTTTTTTTTTTTTTTTTTTTTTTGGTGGGGAGGGGGGGTGTTATGTTTGTGATCTCTGCCTTGGTACCTAAGGAGGAAGAGGAGGAGGAGGGTGTGTTATTGAATGGTGGCTAAAGCCTCCTCGGGACGGCGCTGAGGTGAAACAGGCTGAATCCGACTGATGTGCCTCCTCTCTCGGTTGGACCCAGTGCCCTAAGCAGCCGATGAGAGACCCCCGGCCGCCCGGCTCGCAGGTAACAAAAGAAATACCAACCCGCGCATTTTCTGCTGCTGCTGGGGAGGCTGGGGGGGCTGGGCGGGGGGGGGGGAGGGGGGGAGAGAAGATGCAGGAAGGGAGGAGTGGAGGGGAACCGCTGTAAGTTGGCATCGGATGGGGGGAAAGTTTATTAGCATTTTTTTGCAGGAAATTTCACGTAAGGCAAGAGGGGGAAGCAGGGATGCGTCTGCCATTAGCCGCCGTGATGGGAGGGGATGCACTTGATTCTGGCACGAGCAGTTAGCGCAGGGACCGAAATGCTTTCTCGCTGTTTATGAGCTTTTTTTTTTTTTTTTTTTTTTTTTTGTTAGCCATTTCTTTTTGTCTTTTTTTTTTTAACACCTTAGTCCTCGGTTAAAAAAAAAAAAAATAGACGCCTGTCCCACAAAACAACCGCCCCCCCCTTTCAAAAATCTCAGGCTGCGCTGAAAGCAGCCCCCGACCTTGCCGGCGAGGAGCTTTTCCTATGGCGCGGCACGGCTCGGCACGGCACGGCGGGGATGCCGGGGGCTCTGGCAGCGTCCGGCCGGCAGCCGCCCGTAGGCAGCAGCCGGCCGCGCATCCCCGCCAGCGGTGCCGTGCCGTGCCGTGCCGTGCCGTGCAGGGCCGTGCTGGGCCGGGCCGTGCTGCCTCCCCCGCTCCGTGCGGCGAAACTGACAGAGAGGCAGGGCGCGCTCCTAACGGGCTCCTCTTCCTCCTGCTGAGCCGGCGCGATCCCCCTGCGTTCACTCGCTCAGCCCCGAGATCATCCCCGCACAGCCACCCCTGCCGCTGCTCCTGAGAAACCTACCTGCCAAATAAAAGGGGGGCTGAAGGGGGACACCCCGCACCTTCTCCCGCACACACGCACGCAGAGACAGGGTCCCCATTGCCCTGCTGGCATCCCCCCCACTTCCCCCCCCCAACCCCCGCCCGAAAGCGAAAGTTTGGGAGGCCGAGGGGGGTGGAGATGGGGAGGAGAGGGAAGGAGGGTGGGAGAGCGGAATGTGCCTTCAAAAAGCACCTCAAAGTTTTGGGGGGACCGGGCTGCGAAACGAGAGTGTGAGCTCTGAAGGGGCTGGCAAGCGATGACTTCTGACAGCCGTAACGTCTTCCCTAATCTGACAGTATTTCCCCCCACCCCGAGCTCCCGGAGGGAAAAAAAAAAAAAAAAAAAAAAAAAAAAGCAAAATACAAAATAAAAAGTGGGGAGCACCCCCCGAGCCTCTGCTGCAAAGTAAGCGGGGTCCCCCGCTCAATCCCAAAGTTACAGCCCGAAAAAAGAAAAAATCCCGAAACCAAAACAAACAAACAAAAAATAATACACAAACAAAACGTATCCCTCGGAATAAGAGAGAGAGGGAGAGAGACAGAAAGAAGGGAGAGAGAAAAAGCAGCCCCTCCTCCCCAAATGAGAGCAAATACTGTACCTAAAAAAGGGGAAACAGGCAGAAAAAGGGGGGAGAGAGAGAGGGGAGAGATACATGGGATCTGGGGATGTGAGTGTGTGTGTGTATGTGAGAGAGAGAGAAAGAGGCACAGAGAGGGAGAGAGAGAGAGCGAGAGCGAGAGCGAAATATCAAAGATTGTGCAAGATCAGCCTGGAAAGATAATCGATACTCGACCTAAATTTAACACAAACTACTCAATAAAAGTTAAAGAAAAAACTTACTTTCCATTTCCCCTCGCAGTTCCTACTGGATCTTCGCCTCTTTTTTTTGTTTTGCTTTATTTACTTAACAGCTGATCACATCCAAGTAAACGAGAGAAGGTTCATTAAAAAAAATAATAAAAAAAATAATCCTCCAACTTTATTGGGTGAAAATAAAAATGATTGAGCAAGAAGTGGGGGGCATGGAGCGGTCCTTTGGGGTCCGGGAGTTGTTAAAGCATGTGCCGACCGCGGTCTCGCTGTTTGGTTGTGAAGGGGTTGGGAAAAGGAGGAAAGGAAATGAAAATCCGATATGTCTTTATTCTGCTAATTATTATCGTTTTAGCCCTGTTTAAAAAAATGGCTGATTAAGTTGAGTGCGCATGTCTTTGTGTGTCTATTCCCGATATGCACTCTGGGAATGAGAGAGAGAGAGGGAGAGAGAGAGAGAGAGGAGAGAGAGAGAGAGAGAGAGAGAGAGAGAGAGAGAGAGAGAGGGAGCGAGAGGGAGAGGGAGAGGAGAGGGAAGAGGAGAGGGAGAGGTGTAATTAGTGAGGTGATCAACATTCTCTGGGCTGCAAATGACGCGCAGCCCCGGAGCCGGGGAAGCCGGAGCTGCCGCGGCTGCCGGGGGCTCGCCGGGGCTGAGGGAGCCACAGAGGCAGCCGGGAGAAGAAGGGGCAGCAGAAAGGAGCTCGTGGATGCAAACACAAGTCTGCAAACTTCATTAGTAACACAGACACACACGCACAGGCACACAAAGTAGATGGCTAGGGAAAATTAAAAAAAAAAGGGGGGGGGGGGGGAACACTCCCGGGGAGGGGACAGACTTGCTCTTTTAACTGTTAGGGAACTTAAAAGAAACGGGTCCAAATTAATTATTCCATCAGGGAGATATTTCTTGCTGTCTGTTTGTCCTTCTGTCTGTCTTTCTCTTTCCTCACCCTCTCTCTTTTAATGGAGATTTAATGAAAAATATGTTTGCAATGGGATAATGAATGTATGACGTCCCCATAAAAGATCGTGTATGTAAGACAGGGAATATCTTACAGATATTCCTATACAGAGATAAAGAGGAATTTATTTACAAGCACACACACATGCATGCACACATCCCACATTATATTTACACATATATACATAGGCTCCACATACACACGATCACACAAAGCACAACACACTTCATTTGGTGGGCGCCATGCAATTGCATGGAGAAATCAACAAATTAAAATGCAGACTTCTAGAATATACAATGTCAACTGTAAACAGCCTTATCAAAATGAAGTAAATACCAGCCCAGGGAAAGAGTCTCTTTGCATACGATACATGGTTCATGCATATATATACTTGCAATCATCTTCCACTTTCTCTACAAGTACTGATATTTATTAATACTTTGTCTATTATATTTTACCAGACACTTTAGATATTTTTTGGGGGGGTGGAGGAGAGAGGTTATTATGATGAAAACTAGTATAAAATGTACAGATGTCATTATAAGTCAGAATCTTCTACAAATATTTTCCTGTGTGGGATTTAAGAAGATTGCTTCTCATTTGAAAATCTAATTATCTTAACCTAATACTGCAGATGTGAATATGACTGACACTTTCATTAAAAGATAATTAACTAAAACTAGGAATAGACATACTTTAAAATACCCCCTATTGAAGATAAAAACATGACTATTCAAAGAGCATCCGAATACACCGCAGGAACACGTGCAGATTTTTGATAATGCCATTCCAGAAATGGGTATACCAGAAATGGTCACTAAGTCACAGTTAAATGTGATGGATATTTACAGTACCAGGGACCCTGTGCAGGTGAACCATAACCTCAGCGCTGACAATCCTTTGAAGTTCATGATTCCTGGGACACATGTCAAAAGATTCTCGTAGGCCTTAAACGCCAAAAACCAGCAGGAAGGTTTTGTTGCAGCCTTCCATTAAAAGCATGCACCCACAACAACAACAAACCAGAAAAAAAAAAAAACTAGATGGCAGAAATATGCACCTCTCAGGGCCTGAAACCTTCTGTTCCAGAAGAACATTTTGCAAGTACTGGAACTAACGCTAATAGGAAAATCCCCACCTGATGATGAATTAAGGCTGCCCTTAAGGAAGAACAGGCCAGTGTCAGGGAACTGAGTTGCTAAAAGCAGATGTTTAAGGTCAGAGTAAAGGTCCTGATAGTTTGGGAGGAAAAAAAAAAAAAAAAAAAAAAAAAGTCTTTGAAAAGGGGAGGAAAAAAAAAAAAGACAAATAAAAAATCGCCAGCCTTAAAGTACGGCTATTCCAAAGATCGGAGCCTGCCAATAAAGCCCTACTCCAATCCAGAGAAGCCTTACTTCAAACTTCAGGAAAATCTCCAAGACTCGAACTTAGGAAAAGTCAGGGGCACTTGAGGGTTCTTGAGAAAAACTTTATTCCTTTTTCAAATCTCACCTAAGCATTGCACCAGCTCATCAGTGACAAAAAAAAACAAAGAAGCAAAACCAAACAAACTGAGCACATACATGTATGTAGATTTCCACAAGCACTGTTCCCTGTGAATGAAGGTAATAAGGCAACTAGCAATATTCTGCATCGTTGTTTAGAGGGTGGAAAAAAAATGCAAACAAAGAGTGAAAATGAAATCTCTGAAACAAGTTTACAGTTATCGGATTGAGGGGGTATGATGGAAAGGGGCTTTTAGGCTTAAATTGGAGATGAAACGGGACTCTGAGATAGAAGAATGCATTGTCCATTCAAGTGCATGCCTGAAGGATGGTAACACATTTCCTAAGACTGTAGACAATTAAATACAATGTGATGAAGAAACACCTGAGAACAATACATCTATTTCAAATTCAAGTGAAGAAACACGTATACTTAATGTCACAGAAGAATAAGGAAACGAAGATAATTTAGTTTTAAAGTCGTCCCCCCGCACCTCCCCCACCACCTCCTTTATTCCTAGTGCTTTTTCATGGTGAAACATCAATATCATTAATGTCATTAATGTCAAAACACCAAACGTCAGAACAGTCAAGTCATTCTTTTTTGGCTGTAGATTTTTTCCCTTTCTCTCTTCTTGGAGGGGGATATAGGTTTATGGTGTTCTTGAGTTACAGCTAAAGGAACAAAGGGGGGGGGG
>NC_048894.1:127281881-127299522 GCF_011077185.1 Oxyura jamaicensis | reverse complement strand
TGCACAAACCCTGTAGATATGCAGCTCAAGATTCCGCACAGTAGCAGCAGCACTGCCCCACCATTAGGTAAGGTACAGAATTGGGCTGGTGATCTGCGATGGGTCAAGAGAACTCACTTACCAGGATTTGCTCATGGTTATGCTTTTGGCAACTGACATTTCCATTTTACTCAAAGCTTCTACCTCTGTGTCATCAGAAAAAGCCCCATGAGTGGTGGCAGAGCAAACTGTAGTCTTCATGCTCAAGTTTGAAGAGGAAAAAATATTTACATGACATTGCAGAACCTGCTGTTCAAAGCTCACTCCCTGTTACTCATTGTTTTAAACCATTAAGTTTTCCAAAAGCTCTATAAAGAAAAGGGATATTAATTTAGAGTGGAAAAGATTTATTGGTCTTGTTTTGTCTTAGTTTTTTTTTTCTTATTGAATGATCTGATTTCTGTCCTACCAGAGGAATGTCAAAGACGGGACGTTTCTATCATTGCTTACAATGAAGGATTGCTTAAAGGGATTGTCAGAGATTGTAAAATAAATCTCTGACTCTCCTTGAGATTTTTATAATCTGAAGAAGAATGACTTTTAATTGGTTACAATTTCAGAGTTTATTTTGTAAGAAAAATATTGATTCACACAAGGACTACATCTTTACTGTTTTATCCGTCTTTCAACTGAGCATTTTTTATGTTCTTTTGGTTATGAATTCAGACAAATGTTTAATTGTTTAATGCTGCTCTGTTCCACACACCCCCCATCCCATTTTCTGATGTTTTCCTGAATGAGAGCTCGAACTTAGTGAGAATTAGTTTAGTTTCCAGAAATTTATTTTAATCAGGAATAAGGCTCTGTATCAAGATATGTGAATGAAGATTCACTTATTCACATAAGAATGAAGATTCACATAAGAGGAAGCACAAATATGTTATTTTTTTCCATTTCCAAGCACAAGTATGTTACTTTTTTTCCATTCAGAGAGGAAGCAGTAAGAAGTCAAGGCTATTCAACAGAAACAAATAAATGCAGTCTTTATTTTCTAAACAGTAAGAGAATCTCAGAAAAAATAAGGTAATGTATAAAGCATATAAATAAAAAAAATAAAGGAGTTAATTTTCTTAAAAATATTTGGAACTGAAAAAAAAATCAAAAAACTGCACCCACATTTCATAATGAATAAAATTTTGCAGGGGAAAGGAGTAGTTTGACATGATGTTGAGGGCAGACTGATGGACTTGTTCCAAGGGCTGTTCATGCTGCTATTACAAAAGTGTGTAGGGCATTTAATCTTAGTTGCCCTATTTGTAAATACAAACTGATAATGCCTGCTTCTGTCTAGTGTTCTGCAATCTTCATATGTTTCACAATACAGTAGAAAAGTGTGTCACAGTGTACTTAAAAGTTGCCTGTTATACTTCAAGTTTTTGAGATAAAAGGTGGTTTGGACTACACATCTTGAAAGAGCATGTTCCTTAAGGTGGTGATGGCAGCTTTAAGTTTCTTTGGGGTGTGTTTTTTTTTTTTTTTTTTTTTTTTTGCTTATTTTTAACTGTTTAATAGGCTAATATATTATCTTTGCAATATGTATGTCTCTTAAGACTGATGGGAGGGTTGCTGTGAATAAAAAAAGGTTCCTTTAGGAGATCTCGTGATCAGCAGAATTCTGTCAGCTCCTCAAAAACTTAGCATATAGACATACTTAGCATTAGTATGGCACATATTTTATATTTTTGCTTCTAAACTTTCAGGGATATCTTTGTCCTGAAAACATCTCAAGCCTGTTTGTTAAATGATATCACTGGAAGACCCCTTACCTTTAGAGCAATTCAGATTGAGTCAAGTAATATGTAAATGACTTGGCTTTTCCCCATAAATAACCAGGCTGATGTTTTTAAGTGCAGCATGCAAATTGGTATTGATAAATATCACAGCCTTGAAGAGATTACCCAGAAAAAGTAAATTGAGATAAATTAGGTGTGTCTTATTTCCAAGTGTATGTCTTCAGATCAGAAGTGTGCTTCTGAAGTGACTCTCCTGATTGTCCCCACATACTGTGCTCCTTTTAACATTGTGTTAATGTTGTTTCATTATGCAGGAATTGGCTTCCTTTTGGACAAAACTAAACTGGGATGTACTCTCTGGCAGCTCACAACAGCACACCATTTTCAAACAGACATTAGGCTTATGGGACCACATGAAGCAATCCTGACTTATGTGTAGTGAGGGTATCAAATCCTCAACACTAACTAAAAAGCCTGGCCACTTCCTGTTCATCTACCCTACTTGCCAAACACCAAACATTAAGGAAGTTACAGGATCCTGCACCAGTTGGTAAACAACAACTATGTTGGGTTCACAGAGGATTTTGCAAGAAAGGAAAGGGCTGATGGGGAAACACAGATCTTTGGGTTGATGGCTGTGGTTTGCTACTAATTTCCTGGATCTGCAGGAAATTGTCATGGATTCTTTCTTAGAAAAGGCTTAAGCAGAGGTGGATTCTACAAAAGTGGAATGATTTAGAAAGTAGCAATGTTTTCACACTGGTTTGTATTTGAACAACAAGGAAAATGAAGTGTCTGACATCTTTTGCACTGTATTTTCAGCTTAATTTCCAAATTATTCTTCTGCAACATGGCAATATCAGCCACCAGTTACTGAAATATTAGCATATGTAGAGTTTTTCAGAGGGAAGTTTGGAAAACACTGTAGGTTAGTTCTTTTAATTGTACTCATATAGGTAGTTTCATTGATATCATTAATATATTTTGAAAGAACAAGACTTGGATTGCTGTGAATCTCCTTTAGATGATTTTGGTGACATATGTGTCTCCATGTGGCTGTACATATTTTGTACTACATGATTTACTACATGTAATGTACTGATGTCATGGATGTACTGATGTACATTACATGTAGTACATAATGTACTACATGTATTAGTGTGAAATTAGTGGAATTTGTAGAAAAACTACATGAAAGTAAAAATTTTTCTCTACAGAAAATATTGGAAGTACTGATGATGGCTACTCTCAAAATATGCGTGGAGTAATGTGCCTGAGATTTCTTCTCTTGCATATCCTAAGCCATACCCTAGGCTTGCCCCAAGTGTGTTTCATGTTTTTACAATGCAGCCCTGAAATGTCTTCTGGCCTCAAACACAGGTCTGAGTTTACGAGGTTAGAGACATAAACATTTTTTTCATTGATGTTTGAAAATTTCAGTATTTAGGCTAGGAAAAACAACTAATCAAAAACAGAATTGAACTGGTTTATCAGAATATCAGAATTAGGAATACAGTATTTTACTTTCTAGATTATCAATGAAGTGACAAAGATGTCCTTTACCTGCTGCTTTGCAAGTAGTAGTCACCAATTCACAACTGAAGTGCAGGTGTGTGAAATGACTGTCATAGCACTGACACGTTTGCCAGATGCCACCAAATGTGGTCCTACACAAAAATAAGAAATCGTACTTATTAGGTGATACAAAGGGATGTGTTAGAATTGTTGGTAAGGTAAAAATTTAAATAGAGGATAACCCATGGGAATACACTTTCATGTATTATCTGTTTTTAATTAAATCCAGAGTGGTTCAAATTTTTAGAAGGATCTCTTGGGCTCATGCTTTAATTGTGAAAATGGCTAATTTATGATATAGTTTAATCACGTTACTATTTCAAGTTACTATAATTGTAGTACTTATATAAATTCAGGAAGCAGAATTTCATTCTATCTGGTGATTACTTATTTATTTACATTAATCATAAAGTCAGAAAACACAGCTTTTTTATTATTATTTTTAATAAAGAAGTAATTACTGAAAACTAGAACTGAAAAATAGAACATACTAGAGAAATTAATGTGACTAAATGTGTCCATATGGAGCCTCAACATTTCAACACACTTCAAAAAATTAATGTAGGAAACAAACAGGGAGCTACAAATGCTGTGATTTCCCCAAGAAACCTAATTTTGCTACTATTTGAGCTGGTTTATATATCAAGAGTAGACATATATAAAGCTGCTTTTGGAGTTATTTATATTTTATTATTTTTCAATTCTTGCATTGTGTATACTTATTGAGATTGAAACTGTTTTCTTTCACTCCACTGTGAATCTCTAAGACAAGTTAAATACTTAAGAGGAGCTGTTATATTAAATTAGGGATTAAAAAAAAAAAAAGTGTTTCCACTTGGCCATATTATGTTCTGCAGGAAAATATTTTCAGGCATGTGCATGGTGCATGACTCACCTGATGAAGAAGTATGTTAAATCTTTTAGAAGTTGGTCCCTTTCCAGGTCATGAGTCCTACCATTCTCATGTCTTTAAAATGCACAAGTATGACCTACAGATCATTACTCTCTAGCAGACAGTTACTCAGGAGTCAACAAGCCTGCAAGCCAACCTCTATACAGTGTAACATGACCATCCTGTCTCCTGTCCTAGACAAGGAAGCAATTTTGTGTTTCTAATAATTTTGTTGGGCACTAATATACTAAAACACAGAGTGATTTCTACTGGCACAAAGTATCACATTACATCACAAACAGTGTTTTTGCTGTATGGTTAGAGACATTTAGACTACAAAAACAACAGGTTGCAACGCTATGCTTTTAAAACTCCAGTGGTATGTGAGTGTGCACATGTGCACACCAGATCACTAGTTATTGCAGCAAAGACAGTCTCTGCTTCTGCTATATATTTTCTCGACTTTTTTTTTTTTTTTTTTTTTTTTTGAGGTTGTCATATGGTATAACACTTTTACTAGTTGACTCCTCCTACTTTTCTTCAAACCACATCCTGATTTTTGGCCTCAGAAACCAAACATATGCACAGCTTGCAGAACAACACATGATATTGTTTCTGTATAACATCATACCAGCTGGGATATAAATTCTTACAGACAATTTTATGCGAATGAAAAATACCTACATTAAGACATTTTCCATAGCTATGCAACACATACCACAGTAGAGCATATGGTGTAGAGTCAGAGATCCTCACTTATAACAAAAGCCCCAAGTCAGGCCTCAGATCTTCAGACAACGTAATTTTTAATAGATCATTCTAATTTTTTTCTATTCTTTACTTTTTGTATTGTGTTTGGAATTTCTGGAATCTAACATCAGCTAGTTTGCTGCAAGGTTGAAGACTTTATCATTTTATCTATTTGATTTCTATTTGATTTATCCTGTATTGAGCCCAATAAAGTTATTATTTAAAAAAACAGCAAGGATTTGGTGAAATTCTTACATATATCATGATTTGAAGATATACCAATCGCAAGAATTTGTAATTTTGGGGCAATTTATTCCAACATATTTTTGCTGTTAGAAAACTGTTCTATATCTGATTTGTCAGTCTTCAGCTTCCAGACCATTTTTTTCCATATTTTTCATGGGTGGGGTGGTTGCTGTATTATTCTCCCTTCAGGATAAAGAAGCTTTGCATAGAAGGATTTTTTTCCCATCTATAAACTTTAATTGTTACCCCCAGTCCTTTTTTTCAATAATCAGATTGAGTTTATACATTCACAGAAAATATTTTTTTCGTGCTCTCAAATTATGCAACCTATTATATATATATATTTTTCGCTTCTACCATTCCCATTAAAATATGGGCAGCAGATCTATGGGAAATATTCCAAAAATTGCATCAGGATTTAAAGATTATATTAGCTCTGTTCATGCAGCTTCACAGTGGGAGCTCATGTTGAGTTGCTGGTCTACTATGGCCCATAAATCCTTGCAGAGGGGAGGAATTCTGAGGCACTATGCCCCATTTTTTTTGGGGTGAAATTCCTTTCTATTGATGTATAACTTTGCATTGGCCTCCTCTAAAATGCTTTTTATAATAATAATAATAATAATAATAATAATAATTTATTTATTTATTTATTTATTTATTTATAATGGGTTTACCTTGTCAAGGGATCTCTTCTTCCTGGATCTTATCATTATGTACTACTCAACTAATTTTCTGTCATCCTCAGATCCTTAGAATGCTAATTTTGGTATGAAACTTCAGATCACAGCTGCGAATACTGAATAGCATTGGGCCTAGTGCTGATTCCTAATAGGTACCCTTAGAAAAAGGTCAGTAACAGATTTCTTTATATCTTCTGATGATCTACTGAACAAATTTTAATCAATTGAAATTGTGAACATTGATGTTATGTAGTTCTTTTTTTTTTTTTCTTTAATAAAAATATAACAAATTTTCATTTTACTTTTATCAATTAAACCAATGGAAGATGCTGATCCCTAAGACAGGTGAAAAAAATGGTTGACCACTTAAAAAACATGAAAAGATTCATTCTCCTGGAATTAATATTCTTTAATTTGCTCTGCACATGTAACTTCATTTCATTTTTGCAAAACAGCTCATATAAAAATAATACAGTTCATCTTTCAGAACTGGAGGGATTCTGATTTGTCTGACATATCCATCTTAACATGTGTAGCTTTTTGAATTTACTGAAATTGCCTTTAAGAAGCTTACAAAACTGGTGCTAGACACTGCTGCATGCACTTTCTTCAGTTATTTTTAAAAAACATGTTTTGCTAACAGTTTGTCAGATGGATAATGTATACTCCATAATTTGCCACAAAATATAAAACTCATAAAATTGGAAAAACTAGTTCTTAATCTGTGCTTTGGCAGACATACCTTGTATTCATTTCTGTCTGTAAGAGATATCACTGCATCTGTTGTGTTGACAGATAAATGTACATCCACAATCCTCTCAAAGCTTTACTAATATCATGGCTCCCCCCCTCCTATCTCCCCAAACTTCTCACCATCATCCTGGTATTTGAGGGAGTTGAGTAATTCAAGTTGTGCTTGAAAGGTGTCTGTGTTTTTGAAAGTAAAGGGAAAGAAAGTGATGATCTTTGAGGAGAGGAGACTCATGTAAAATGTCTCCCCCCTCCTCTTCCCCCCCCAGGTCTACCCAAAAGTTTAGACCATGTGACTTAGTGCACAGTCCAAATGTTTCTTAAATTCATACAGGCTTGGTGCAGTGACTACTTCACTGAGGAGCCTGTTCCAGTGCGCAAACAGCCTTTCAGTGAAAAATCTCCCCCTGATATCTAGTCTGAACTTCCCCTGCCTCAGCTTCACCCCATTCCCATGGGTCCTATCACTGGTGTTAATGGAGGATAGGTCACCTGCCTCTCCACTCCCCCTCACGAGGAAGTTGTAGACCACGATGAGGTCCCCCCTCAGCCTCCTCTTCTTTAGGCTGAACAGGCCCAGTGACCTTAGCCGCTCTTCATACGTCATCCCCTCCAGACCATTCACCATCTTCATCACCTTCCTCTGGACACTCTCCAAAGGCTGAATGTCCTTTTTGTACTGTGGTGCCCAGAACTGCACACAGTACTCAAGGTGATGCCGCACCAGCGCAGAGTAGAGAGGGACGATCACTTCACTTGCCCTACTAGCGATGCCGTGCTTGATGCACCCCAGGATACGGTTGGCCTTCCTGGCTGCCAGGGCACACTGCTGGCTCATATTCACCTTGCTGTCAACCACGACCCCCAGATCCCTTTCTTCAGGGCTGCACTCCAGCGTCTCGTCGCCCAGTCTGTATGTATGGCCAGGGTTGCCTCGTCCCAGGTGCAGGACCCGGCACTTGCTTTTGTTAAACTTCATGTGGTTGGTGATCTCCCACTTCTCCAACCTGTCCAGATCTCTCTGCAAGGTCTTTCCACCCTTGTCCTAGTCTACAACTCCTCCAAGTTTGGTGTCGTTGGCAAATTTGCTCAAAACACCTTCTAGTCCTACATTCAAATCATTTATAAAGACAGTGAAGAGGACTGGCCCTAAGATGGAGCCTTGAGGGACCCCACTAGAGACCTTCTGCCAGCCTGATGTGGCCCCATTTACCACAAACCTTTGAGCCCTGCCTGTTGCTCAGCCATCATATGATGTTTTTGTTAAGCTGTATGCTGGACATTTTGTCCAGTAGGATCCTATGGGAAACCATGTCAAAAGCCTTGCTGAAGCCCAAAAAAATCACATCAGCTGGTTTCCCTTGGTCGACTAGACAGGTGATCTTATCATAAAAGGAAATCAAATTTGTTAGGCAGGACCTACCCCTCATGAACCCATGTTGGCTGGGATCAATGACTGCATTGTCCCCCAGGTGCTCTTCAGTAGCCTCAAGAATCATCTTCATAATTTTACCAGGCACTGACAGGAGAATGACAGGCCTGTAGTTGCCAGGGTCTTTTTTCTTACCCTTCTTGACAATTGGCACAACATTTGCCAACTTCCAGTCTACCGGGACCTCTCCAGATTCCCAAGATCATTGAAAAATAATTGAGAGAGGCCCTGTGATGATGTCAGCTCTTTAAGCACCCTGGAATGAATCCCGTCTGGACCCATGGACTTGTATCATCAAGGACCATCAAGGACCATCAAGGTCCTCCAGCATAGGGCACCCAGAGTCCCAAAGTCCATCATTAACGTTGAAGACAGAGGCAAAGAACGCATTAAACGTCTCTGCTTTGCCTACGTCATTGTCTGTGAGTTGACCTTTCCCTGTCAAGCAGCGGACCTATGTTTTCTTTGGTTCTCCTTTTTCTGTTCACATATCTGAAAAAAAACTTTTTTTTTTTTTTTTTTTTTTTTTTTTTTATTGTATCCCACAGGCATGGCCAGCTTCAACTCTAGTTGGGCTTTGGCCACATGAATTTTCTCCCTACAAACACAAACAGCATCCCTGTATTCCTTCCTCATCGCCCAACCTTCCTTCCAGCAGCCGTATACTTTCTTTTTTCGCCTAAGCTCCAGTAGAAGAACCCTGGTCAGCCAGGCCAGCCTGCTGCCCTGCCTGCCTGACTTCCAGTATTTTGGAATTGCCTGATCTTGTGCTTTTAGGAGGCAGTGCTTAAAGACTGACCAGCACTGATGGACACCCATGCCTTCAAATGTAGTTTCCCCGGGGACCTTGCCGACTAGTTCCCTGAACAGCCTGAAGTCTGCTCTCCCCATACCCAGGGCTGAAGTTTTGGTAGCAGTTTTCCTTCTGTCACCATAAATTCTAAATTCAACCACTTCATGGTCACTATGACCGAGATGGCTGCCAATAGCCATGTCTCCCACAAGACCCTCTCTGTTCCCCACTTCCAAAATAACGTTCTGGCAAAGTTTGTTAATAAGAAGTTTCTAACCAGTTTATTCTTATTTTAAACAAATCTAAATCTTTTGAATTTATTGAACTTCTCTGTCTTTGTATAGGCTGAATATCACAGCTAATAGCACAGTAATAATTACATGTCATTCTCTTTATCCTCTTTGTGCACTGCCAATCGGCAAAGGTGTCTCATTTCACACATCATTTGCAATGTCCCGTGGTTATACCACATATTCTGGGGAATAGCTCTTGAATGTAGTCCTTAATCTCCATTTGCGGATGTGTAGTTCCAGATTCTGGACCCAATTTGGTAATTACTCTATGTGATGAAGTCAATGGGCTAGCAAGACTCTGTTCAGTTCCTGAGAGAAAGAGAGTACAGATAACTTCATACTAAACCACAGTACTATAGGATTTCCCAGTCCTACAGCCAGATTGCACTGGCCACAGCCCAAACAGAAGCAAGTTACCTTGTTTGTCTGCTATGACGCATAGGTCACTGCAACAGATAGGAATTTTGGGTTTGAGGGATATTCTGGATGGTCTTTCAACATGATGGAGAGATAGCAAGTTATTCTGACGGTCCTATTCCAGTCAAGACAGTCAGAACAAAGGACCACTGTTAGTTCCTATTGAGGCAAAGCAGCCACAAGTCAACAGTGATCCAGATCCAACTTTGACACAGAGACAGCTTGTGAAATTGAAAAACAGGAACAAAACAAAAAGTACTATATGTGTCTGTGAAATCTTATCAACTCTGGCAGAGATATTTATTGCTCACTGATGACTGAAAATCTTGTCTTGCCCAGGGACTAGTTGTGAATTAGTAATGGAGTAAAAATGTGGGGTGATCAGAGAATGACAGTCTATCACTGACTGCTCTGATGTCACACTTTATGAACGGCAGCCAGAAATGTGCAACTCATTCTGCCTTTAGAATCAAAAGCACCTAATTACAATCTCATTTTGTTAAAATACAGCACTAATGACTTGCTTGTGCAGTAGCTGGATACCATATCAACTGCTATAAACTAAGTTTTTCCATTTTAACTATCCTGGTTACAGTATCTGACTGCCTGTGCATAAACATTTGCCAGTTGTTGCTGTGTACCATTGTGGAGGAGAGATGCAGCAGTTTCCTTTGGGCTGTAAAATTAAGAGGAGTCACTGGCAGATAAACTTTGTGCTAAGGCGTCCTACCTCACTTTAGAACTGTTTTGACTGATTCATAAATACTGATCTTTTGAAAATAAAACTGTTTGCTCAGGTCAGCTTATTCTGTGGCACATCAACAGAGGTTAAACCCTGTTCCCTTTTGTCCTCCTCCCAGTTATTATTATATTTTCCTGGTACTCAGCTGTTTTACTTTAGAATTCCTTTTATAACTGGGTTGCTTCTGCATGTTTGATACAAGTCATACATCATCTTCCCAAACTTTATTAACATATGTATATACATATTTTCAGAAATCTCACTACTTACAAAGTCTTAACTTAGGTTACTTCTGTTATCTTCCAAGCATCTTGCTGACAGCAACTGTATTATTAAATATCAAGGGTACCTTGCTTTGCATATGGTTTTCCTTCAACAGATCCCAAATTCAACATGAGCATGGGTGACATGCATTGACATCTGATGATATTCCATGAAATTCTCTTCAGAAAACTCTGCACATTTTAATCTGTTAATTATAGCAAAGTCTATACTATTACATATTTATCTGAAAGGAGTTATCTGAAAGTACAGAAATGTGGTTAGCTTTCTAAGTAACTGTGTTTTGGCACACATCAAGGACAGACTTTATACTAAATCACATTTTTCACATGGCATTAGATGGCTCCAGAGTCTGATACGTTTGATTTTTCCCCTACATGTCTGATGCAATCTATTACATGTGTAATTCTATTTCTGAGTATGTTCTTTCTCCAAATGTGAATTGCAATAATTCTTTCACTATGGCTGGTGCTGTGACAATGCCCATCCTTCTAAAGCTATATAACTGGCATTTTCTCCAAGTGCTTAGCACTTGTCTTCTCAGAGCTCTGCCAGTTGTTTTCAATTGCCTTTCATATGATGGTGTGTTACTATAAGCTGTTGTGTCAAAAATCAGATAGGATCTTAAATAAACCAATGTGTGTATTAAGCTATTCATATTCAAGTGGTATTCAGAGTCCATCAAGAGGAGAACAAGGAGTGTAATTATTATTATTTCTAAGAAGCATGGAGGGCAGCCAGAAGAGTTAAGTAGGAACCCTTCCAAGTATATATCCTGAAGAACCAGAAGGGGCAGTAATAAAACTAAACTTCTTCCTGTAAAGAGATAGACTGTTGGAAAGATGAACTCATTAGCTAGGTGCTGAGGGCCAAGGCATTCTCTATTTCATTCTTATTCCTTCTGGGCCATGACTATGTTTTAACTACATTCCAGATCAGAACACTACCTGGTAACATTAGTGAGCTGAAAAAGAAACCAGTAAAACAGTTATGGTCCCAATGTCAGTATGAAAATCAGGACCATGATCTTTTAACTGCTCCAGTAAAAAGTTATGTCACTTGTAATTTCTGCTTCTTGGAGATGCCCAGTATATTCAAAGAGTCACAAGTCCATGATCAGTTCTTCTGGATTATAAAATCAGGAAAATTCTCTGAGGAGTGTAATTTCCATATGTTGCCTGGGGAGTGATATAGTCAAGTCAGTCCATGCAACTACAGTCTCTGCTAAATTCTGATCTGGGTACAGGCTTATTTGTACCACTTGGCACCAGTTCGTAAGTTGTTTTCCAGTTGTGTGTAATCAGTGTGCTGCATATTAGTAATGTCTCCTCCTCCCCTAACCCTCAGCATTGTGGACTGTAGGGAGAATAAGGTAGCAGTTGGATATACCAACTCCATAGTTGAGTCTGCTCATGACTGGCTAGTGGAGAGATTCTCTAGGCTCTGTCCTAGGGACCAGTACAACTGAACAAGGACAAGCTGTAGCAGACAGTCTGTCTTATTCCTCCCAAGATTACAAATTAAAACAAGAATATGAAGAACCCATATGACTTCATCCTTCAGACCACAAGTGAAGCTGAGTCAGCAAGTGGTGAAGAAAACTACATGTATTTATAGTGAATGAGTAATTATTTCTTTTTCATGACATGTTTGTACCTAATCAACTCAAATAGCTGCCTATCTAATAAATACAAGCTGCATACAAGTCTGCCAAAAAAGTGCATTTGGATGGTATGTTTGGCAGTGCTGAGCAACTCTCAAAGCGTATTAGATGCTTATTGTTTGAGTCAATAGGCTAAGATCTGAGTAAGATTAAACAATATATTTTGATTATTTTTTTCCTTTCATACTATATGCTGCTTTAATTCAAACTCAAGTTTAGTTCCACTGATTTCAGTAGAGGTAGTGGTAGAAGGAACAGAACCCAAAGCAAGCACTTAACTATTTATTTTCATGTGTTCAAATTACGTTAATAAGCTTTTACTTGTCTTTTCCTTCTTTCTTTATATATATATATTTTCCCAGTAGTGATTAAATATTCAGTATTTGCTCATGAAACAAAACTGAACAGAACTAAAAAAAATAATCATTTCCCTTTAACTTTCTCTAACAGAGAAAAGACATTCCCTCAAAAATTTTAGGGATACCAAATGGATTCCATTTGAATACCTGCCAGCCTGCAATTCACAGAAATCCAGCAACTGTATGTATACATTGAGGTTACACTCTAAGTGCAACCTCTGAAGTTTTTTTTTGTTAACTGTATAACTTTGTGTCCATTTGATATACTTTACTGAAGTGTCAGACTTCAATATCAATATATATTTCTTACAAGATTTAAGAAAAAAAAAAAAGAAATGTATTGCACAAAACACACTATAATAAAGTAGATTATGATTTCAAAGGAGATTTTAAGGAGAGTATAATTTCAAAACTACCTTTACTCCCATTTGATATGGATTACCTATTTACCTTTGAGAATGTACCATCGACATCTTGAAATCTGAGTACCTTTCCTTTAATTACTTTATATTTCTCCCTCCACTGCTCCCCTCAGGAACTTTACATAAGTGGAGGTAGCCAGGCACAAAGGTTCAGAGAGCAAAACTGGGAAACATAAATTCTAAAGACATCAACTCCTCATGATTTTCAGCACATACACTTATCCATATAACTCCCATTAAAATTAAGGGGAATAATGTGACTCAGCTCTTTGCATACTGAACACTTTCCTTACTGTACTGAAGAGACTAGTTTCTAGTCCCTAAACAAAATGACAAGTTGCAATGACAATATATCATTTAAACGTCACATTCATTTAGTGCATGATAGACCTTTGAAGACAAAAATCTATAAAAGCAACTTTTGTATCAGAAGTCAAAAGTCCCAGAGAAAGCTTAATTAATACTGCCAATTTTAGTACAGTTTTCATCATAATGGTAAAATAGAATATTGTAGTTGCAATTTACCCTCTAACTACACAATTTTGAACATAAATAGCTGCAAGGAATGAAAAAAAAAATGAAGCTTTTTTTCAGAACAAGGCTTTAAGCTTGGTCTTACTTTTTAACCATTTAACCTTATTTTAAATGACAACCTATTAATAGGCCATAAATATAATCATTATTTTAAAATGAGATTTCAATAAAAGGTAAACTTGAATTACCTTAGTGGGTAATATTGGTAGTAAGGGGACAGTTGGACCAGATGATCTTGGAGGTCTTTTCCAACCTTAATGATTCTATGTATAAGCTACAGTAAGAACAGACAGAAACTGATGACTTTGAAAAAAATAATGCTATAAAAATATATATATGATGTTATGCCCAATAAATTTTGAAAACAAAGGCCATAATTTACCTTTGATTTACATATATATATATATATATATGGTATTTATAAGTATTTATAAGTATTTAAAAGTCCACTAATTTAATAGAAAGCTCTGTAAGCATGAGGACGTTCAAACAATGTAGTGGAATAAACGGATCTTCTTGAGTGTCCATATGTCACATGGAGACTGCCAAGAGGCTCCAAATACTGCCTAAATTTATAAAATATCCTGATTATTTTCTTTTCTTCTCTTTTGTCCTCCATCTTGTGCCTTCTGCCTTTACACACTGCTCACTGCTACCTCTTGTGAAGATGTGGGTTTCCTCATGTGTCAGTGATCTCTGGGAAAGCTCTCCAGTTGAACCATCTTCAGGAAAGATGTCATTTATTAAGATGAAGTAAGGAATATGTTTCTTAAATTTATGTTACAAAATAAACTGAAAAAGATAAAGTTCTTCCAGTAAGAGTAAGAGTTACAGTATTGACCTCCAGGAAATTTAAATTTGATACCTTCATTTTCACTTGTACAAGTCAGTGAATGTAAAGTAGCTGTTATGAATTAAGGTCCCCCCATTGCCAGAATGTGTACTGTTCTCACAAAAGCTGCAATATGTGGTGCTTATAGGCTATAATTGCCTGATAAAAAAATATTTTTTCTGTGTTACTCTAAGACTTCTTTCAAGTTCTTCAAAAGGTCTTACAGATATTAATTACACAACTTAGTTATCTTGTGTAGTAAAAATAGATAAATATGTAGATAAACAGTGATCACTTGACACCCATGGGACTAATTTTCTGTGGATTTCATGTGGGTGGCATAGGAGAAAGGCCAGCAGTGTTACATTTCTCTTAGTAGGGCATAGGAACAATATACTATGTTTTATTGCATGAATTGAAAGCTATGGTATCCAACAAAAAACTTGAGAGGAAACTTCAGCACAGTAAGTAGCAACTTACATTAAATCACAGTTGAGATATGTCTTGAGCATAAAATCTCATTCATAAAAAAAATGGTTTATTAAGATCTGAAAAAAAAGTAATTATTTTCTCTCATTTAACAGATAACAGCATCAACTACACAGAATTCACTAAATCATTTTTTTTTTTTTTTTTGTTTGCTTGTTTTTAATTCAGGAAAGGCTATTACTACTTACCATCTTCAGCAATAGTTTATTATTTTTCCATAGTTTTAATGGATTGAATATTGGATCAACTGCCATGAACTTCTGTTGTCCTCACTACTCAGATGAAACTCAGATGAAACTATGTGGCTATTCCAACTTCACATCTGTTTCATCAGTATCATAAACAATATATATGTGGTGGTTTATCAGTGTTATCAGGAATTTGTTAGTGTAGCTATTATTTTCATAGTGCTTTGAATAGATAAGCACAACAGAAATATTTCTTATTATTGCTATTGTTTTTTTCAGTGATTTTTTCACTGAGTGGGTTCTCTGCTTTGAGACACAAATAAGTACAGATGGACTTACTGAGTTCTGCTATACTAGAAATTACTTGGAACATGGGAGAGACTTTGTTTTGTTTTGTTTGTTAGATACACTTTTTTTTGGATATATTTTTTACTTCTACCAATTCCCAGATACTGTGTTATAGACTGTTTTCAATGATCAGAAAGAATTCTCACACAAAGTATTGCTGTTGAAAGCAGAAACAAAAATTTTACTCATCAACTTGAGACATTTTACAAATAAATTAATTACTATAATAACAATAAAGTCAAGCACACATACCTTATTCGTGTGCCATAGAGGACAGTTCCAAGTTGTGTATTAGCATGCCTTCAATTTTTATTGAGAGAACATTTTTTTTAAACATCATTTAAAATTTCTGAAAAAAAAACAGTGTTTAAACATCTCTTGGTCTTCATGATCAAGAAAACAAAATTAAAAGATAGATAAAAAGGAAAATATAATCAGTGCTTTGAATCTAGTTTTTGGGCATTAACCCTGAATGTTTACTAATTATGCCCCTAAGTAACACCTCAGGACTAAATAAGTTAAGTGGGGGAAAAATCTGAAGAAAAATAACTATTCTGCTTAAATAATAATAATAATAAAATTGTTCATTCAATTAAAAAATCCTTAATAATAATAAAAATGTTCATTCAATTAAAAAATATTTAATAAAAGTCCATACTTGAGTTCAAGTTGCCCACAGGAAGGTCTAATTCACACTGGTCATTAATGAAAGCTTGATGGGACTATTAGGAAAAAATTGACAAACTAACCTAGCAACCTTAGTAATGCTTGCTAACATATATAAGAAACAAAAGCTGGATACTTAGAATGCACTCTGAATTCTTCTGTTATAAAATTATTATTTTTTAAAATGTTAATAGGTTTAAAAGCTATTTCACCTACTATAGTTTCAGATACTTTTATAATTGTATGTATGTTTTTAAATGCTGTACTGAAATTTCTTTCTTTTGCAGATGACAAATTTACTGTTTGATTAATTGTGAGCCAATGTTTGGCAATAAGTTGGCCAATGTAATACTTTGTTCAATGTATTTAGTATGAAGATAATATTTTCTAAACTGGAACTTATATCAAGCATTTGTATAATATAAATGAAATTAATGCCCAGGACTAGCTCTAAAAAACAAAGAAACAAACAAACAAAAAACTAGTGAATGAAGATGAGTAAAGTCTTTAAAGAAAAAAAAATGATTGGTGAAAATTAATAATTTTAAGAACTTACATATTGTTTTTGCATCTACAACACTTCAGAGCTTCAGACATAAAGATAAAATAAGCATTATAATTCCTATTTGGAAAGAAAAAAATTCATAGCATACTGAATTCCCATATCACTTAAAAATGAAGATTTACATGACTTAGTTAAAGCTATGTAGTACGATAGTACTAGAATGAGGAAGAAAAATAAGCTTTTTTAATTTAGAACTGTACATTAATCAGTGGATCACAGCTATCCTCATGTAAACTGAATTGCAAAATAGGCTTACAGTCAAATAAAAACATTTCCAGTTTTGCCAGAAGACATTTATAAAGATTAACTGGTTTACAGTGTTGCATGGATTTTTTCTTATATTATAATTAAAAATGACTGTATAGCTCAGTTTATTACATTATTCTACCAAATTAACATAATAGTTTAGAGCAGTCACTGTAAGCCATTGAAAAGTAACATGAACATCAATTTTTCCATTGGTGACCTAACTTTATCAACAGTCAGTAAAAGATTTATTCATTTTGACTTATTTTTAAAACAGTGGTAGCATGTCCATTGATTTCACCTGGAGACATCAACACCACAAACATTAAAAACTTCCCAAAGAAGTAACTACAATTAAAAAAAATGTAAACCTCATCAACTTTAATTTATGGCTTGAAAAACTCTAAAGTCAGAGTAAGGTTAAAACTTTCCGGTCACAGTCAGTAATACTTCTACTGCTTTTAAACATCATTTTACTTTTGCCAGGAAGTGACCCAGGATGTGGACACTGAAACTCTGTTAATCTAGAACAGTAATCCCTGTCATTACAAGTAGGTGGTACTCTTGTCTTCCTTCGTTTGTTCATTCCTTCCTTCCTGCCTTCCTTTCTCTTCCTTCCTGCCTTCCTTTCTCTTCCTTTCTCTTCCTTCCTTCCTTCCTTCCTTCCTTCCTTCCTTCCTTCCTTCCTTCCTTCCTTCCTTC
>NC_048894.1:127264067-127281871 GCF_011077185.1 Oxyura jamaicensis | reverse complement strand
TTCCTTCCTTCCTTCCTTCCTTCCTTCCTTCCTTCCTTCCTTCCTTCTTTCCTTCTTTCTTTCCTTGATCATGGTATAGGAGCCCTGATATCTTCTGGGAACACTGCAACCATTTTTCCTGTGGCCACACAGATGCTAGTACTTTTACTGTGTCTTGATGTATTCTGTAGCAGTTAGAATCCAAAATGGTCTCTGCAAGTTTATGTTCTGAAATATATAAAACCTCCATCATATTAATTTTATTATTTTGTAAACTTCATTATTCCCGGGTCATCAAGTCCTTGCAAAAGACAATACTGTATGATTCTTCCAGCAGTCACAATGTTGCTCTTAAAACATGCAGTGCCTGAGATAGTTGGCATAGCCATACGAGTTCTGTGAGCTCCCAGAAATCTACCTCATGAAGACATAACAGTAATTTGTTATTACCCTGTTCTTTTCTGCATGTTTTCCATACTTCATATTGTATTCATACTCATCTATATGTAGTCTAATGGTTGAGGATTTAAAAGAAACGTGAATTTGAAAGTGTCTTTATGTAAACTGTACTTCAGATTTTCTACCATTTCCAAACAAAGGATGTTCAACTGTACTCTTTCCCTTTCAGAGCAGGGCCTTTTAATTTCCATTATTCCTTTATGCTGGATTGAAAATTAATTCTGCTTTTACATTTATGTTTTTGGCTTACTTTTTTTTTGTAAGCCAATTTACTTACTTTTGTTGGCTTACTTGCCTTTCCACACCCTTCCTATAGTCATAAGGACAAAGGATGCTCTTAATAGTATTGAAAAACCCTGAATTCCACTAGTTTGAATACTTCATTTTTGGCATAACATGAGCCTTGTCCTTCTCTGTCCCAGGAGCAACAATTCTGCAATGCTTCCAAACACAGATCTTTTCTGTGGCAATGAAGTCTTCTCTGCATCCAAGATATCAAACTGTCAGGCTGTTGTTTTGAAACACAGAATTGAGGAAATACATCTGATTTAAATAAATTAGGTTGTTTGAACATGCCTAAAGCAATAGTGGAAATATGTCAGTGTTTTCCTGCCTCTTAATGATAGTCAATTCAGTCGATTGGGCATTTTCAAGATGCCTCTTCATTCATTCATGCATAGTTAGAAAGACAAGAAATTATTGCAGGATATTGTTTGCATTATAATCTAGATATGAAAGTCTTTTTGTGGTTGCAGTCCACAATGAAATTGCAGTAGTTTGTACAGATTCATCACTAGTTGTCCTCTTTGGTACACAGCTACCAAAATCTAAATATCAAGGATTTTTTTTATATTATCTTGGACTTCATTTCTTCAGAAGTCTTAACAAATTTTATTTGCAAGTACTAAGTTTAAGCTATAAGGTTTAATGAAATGTGCATATTTTACTGTTACTGATGTCTTCTTCACTATATTTATAGAAATAAATTCACCTAAAATGTTGTATATGTGTTTACTAAAGTTCTTGTTCACAGTCTGAAAATAGCATTTTACTACAGGATATTAACTGAACATGCCTGCCAGAATCAGCTGTTCCCACTGAACTTGGATTTAAAGAAGTTTAACTGAATCCCTTCAATATAGCATGATGAGACTGGCAATGAATTTAAGCCATCCAATTTATCATTTTCAGTTTAAAGGGAGTGTTACAGCAAACATTTCTGGCAACAGCTTTGTAAGATTTTGTGCAGAAGAAATCCCTGACTCTTCGAACCAAATTCACCATGTAATTTCTTTGTAAACTTCTTGCGCTTGATGTCAAATGCAGATAGTTTTTATTTCTCATCTGCACTATTGCGTAACTTTACAATCCTTGTATTTAAAAGCATTCTGCAATTTTCCACCTCAGTTCATTTATATTTAGTTAGTTTTCATTGTTTTTTAGCCGAAATAGCTCTCCTTCTGTCATATAATGTATTTACAAAGAATATCTGTATAATTTCAGATTCCATTTTGCAAAACTAAAGAAGCTGCATTTCAGGTTTCACCTGAGTTTCTTCATCTCTTTTCTGCTTATCTGCAGTACTTCTGGTTTGAATGCAGCTGTCTTGCAACAGAATTGTATGTACAGTTTCACATGCAGTCTTGCCAAGACCTTGTGCAAGTGGTACTCTTTACTAGTACTGGAAAACATCCCAGCACATCATAAGATTATGCTTTCTTTTTTCATGGCAGCTTCCTACTAGAGGTGATAATCATCATGTGACTGACTGATTAAACCCAATTCTTTCTCCTCCTGCACTATTTCTAACTGATGAGCTCCCAGCTTATAGCAGAAATTCTTGTTATTAGTCCCTGAGTGCATGACCTTACACTTTGTACTATTAAATTTCATCCTGCTTCTATTACTACAGTTGTCAAGGTCATCTAATTCTTCCTGTATGATATACCTGTTCTCCTCTATATTGACAACTCCTCCAAAGTTTTGGCTTCGGCAAATTTTATTAACAAGCGTCTAATATTTGTTTCAAAGGCATTAATGAAGATATCAAATAACACTAAGGACAATCTTTGAGGAACTCCACTAGGGATTCACAAACCGATAGACTTCCTTTCAACAGAAGTCATATTTGTTTTCTGTTTAAGCCGTTTCTTCAATGTTACTATTCTTGTCCTAATACCTAGTTTAACTGGTAGTTCCCCATGTGGAACTACAGTGAAGTTAGGATAGATTGAATCAGTTTCACTGCAGAGAAAGAATTATAAACAAGATGTAGAAACGTTACCTAAGGAAGACAATTTGATCAAACAAGGCCTGCATATCATCCACACTGTTTGGAATGTCAGCTAGGAGAAGACAAAATCTCACTGATTATACAAGCATTAAATCTACCAAGAAACATCCAATGAAAACTAGAAAATCAGCAAGTAGAAATAACCTTAAAAAATGGTTTGCAAATAACAAAACCTTTGCATATAGCCAATGAGTGGTAAGGTATATCTTGATATAAGTAAATTCTTGTATCTAAACAATACTGCTTTATATTCACTCTGTAAAACATCATTATTTAAGCAATAATGATACAATGGTCCACTATCAGTTGGATGTTCAGTTAATGAAGTGCCTGAGGTGAAGGCAACTGCTTTACTAACCCACCATGAGGTTATATGAAGAAACAAGCATTCATCTTGATCATGGCACCAATTCAGCATCTACTAAATTGACAGTTCTATCTGAGAATAAGTTTCTATCACAAAGAAAGTGACATCTGCTGTCATTTGGCAAGTATATTCCATTCCCTACCTAGATTTAACAGCTGAAACTCCTCTACTGCACAGTATATCAGCGCCCTGGCTTTATAGCAGCAAAATATATTGATATTATCAGCAGTTATGTTTGTACTAGTTAATTTTAAAAATAAATATGACTTAATGATGGCTACCATTCCCGAAGATTAAGCCCCTTCACCAACTGTTGCGTCTTATATCTGAATAATTTTTTAGGCTAATTTTAATAATTGTGATCACTTCAGCGGGGACCTAAGAGTGGTGGTGTCTCCACCCAACTGGTATGATAGTGAATGATGTCAGAGGAAGGTGGTATCCTGGGAGCAGGGAGAAGTTAACTCTAGTTTAGTGATCTTTTTCCTTCCACCAGCCCAAAAACAGTTGTGTAGAAGCACCTTAAACTTAGATAACCTGGATGTTCATAAACTCTTTATCTGCTGAAGAAGAGAGTGCCACAGATATGAAAAACTCACAGGAGAGGGTGGCACGAAAGGAGCTCACCCTCCTGATGCATTTATGAATAAATCGGGAAATTTGGGAGGGGAACTAAATGCAAAAAAAAAAAAGAAAAAAATTAAAAAAAAAAAAAAAAAGTGCCCTACAGTCTTTTATGTTTTCAAAGATCTATTCCTCAATTAAAAATAAATAAATAAATAAAATCCATGTTACAATGTCCTTATTTTTCCATCACATTGGCCAGAAAGGCCGATGACCTTAGCTGGGTGAAGGTGTAGGGATATAATCTAGATGTAACTCAAAGGTTAGGAATTTTCTGTTAGTGTGCAGGGAGCACTCAGCAGTTTGGGGTGGGGGGTGGGGGTGGATCTTATCAATGCCTATAAATACCTGAAGGGAAGTTGCAAAGAGGACAGAGAGAGGCTTTTTTTTTTTTCAGTGATGCCCAGTGCCATGGGAAGAGGCAATGAGCACAAACTAGAACACAGGAGCTGAACATCTGCAAACACTTCTGTACTGTATGGGTGACAGAGCACTAGAATAGGTTACCTGAGAGGTGGTGGAGTCTCCCTCCTTGGAGATACTCAAAAGATCCCAAGAAACCTAATCTAGGTGTCCCTGTTTGAGCAGGGAGGGTTGGACCAGATGACTTCCAGACGTTTCTTCTACCCTCAACCATTCTGTGATCCTGTGATTCTGTGATATCTCCTGAACAAAGAAAAACAGGAGACAAAAGATCTAGGTCTACTGGAACCTGAAGATCAAGTGTCAATAGTTAAATTCTACCCTAATGCAGATAGTTAGTTTGGAATATGAAGAGCATCTACACTGGGGCCAAGTATACTATACTGGATACACTGGATAGTATAGCTTGTAACAGAGATTACATCCTGCTTGATAATTTAATTTACATTTCAGTTTGTGCCACAGATTTTCCTCTAGGTATGCTCTTCTACCTTTGGTGAATTTTATACAGTATTAGAAATAATTAATTTAAAAAAATGAAGTACAGTAGGCTAAAAAAGTTGTGCATTTAAACTTCTCTACCCCACAGGACTCAGACAAATCCTGAGTGGAATTAGGACAGCTTTGCTCTACTTCACTGACTGAACGTTGGTTCTAGCAGTGGTAAGTTTTGAATGACAATTGCTAAATTTTATGAACTTCTGCATCAAAAGCATGTCCTACATTTGATTAATCTTAAGGAAGAAACGTTTCTTGAAGATTGTTTTTGTCTCATCTTTTATCATATATTGATGCTATCACCTTGCTCACTTCTGCTAATTAGCAAGGTCTTAAAGTTTCTTTGGATCTGGCAGAATATATATATATATTTCCTAATCCTGCAATCCATCTGCAAAACCTTGTCCCAATTGTAAAACAGTGCATCTCCCTAACTCATCAGCTAAAAACCTTTCTACGATATGTAAAGTATATCTGCAATATTGTTCAAATTGAAATTTATATATCACATATATCATGACATTTTACATATCTGTGATATGAAGTTAATGTTTTTTTTTCCAGTCCCAGACAGAAATAGAGCCCTGATTATCTATGGAGGATGATACACAATTCTTTTTCATTCATCCTGGAATAGCAAATGATTATGTTTACTCTGTCATTTGAAAAGATGATACCCTGAAACCACACTATTGAGCCTGTCACAGTTGTGTTAGAGGGAGGTGACCCCATTTACTGTCAAAAACAGCTAAAACATACAAAGCTAGAGTTAAATTTTATTTCAACAAAGCTAGCCCTTGTATGAACTCCTTACTTGCTCAGAGAATGGACTAAGAAATTCTACCTTAACTGCTCACCTATTTTAAGACTGCTACAACTGTGAAGGTCATTTTAATTTTCAGAAGGACTTTTTGTCACATTCCCACATTCATTCTAATGCATCTTCTCCAGAACATGCTTTTGAATGACTTTTTCAAAACTTTTTTAAAACTTACATGAAAATGTTGTCCATCTCAGGCACAAGCAGTACAAGGACTGATTTTAGGCATAATAAATTGCACTTGAGAGATGCCCAATGAAATTAATATTGGATAACTTTTCATAGAGACAAACACCAGGAGGAGAGGTCATTATATTTTGCTATTGGCTTTCCATTATGGGCCTTCACATTTTCCCCAGATGTTCTGTGTTGAGCCCAGTAACTTCTGTGTGGTTAAAACATATCTTCCAGAAAAGGAATCTGTCTCGATCAATGGACATTAAAAGATAAAACTGATCATACTCTTTAAAACTTGTTTCAGTGGTTAACCACTCATGGTTAATATGTGGCTTAGTTCAGCTTCCAGCCATTGGTTCTTGTTATCCCTTTCTTTGCCCGATTAAAGTGCACTTCAGTATTCTGTATTTTCTCATTTTGAGAGTACTTATACTTTCACAGTTACCTCTCAATGAAGTCAACACTCAATCTTCTTTTCGATACACTAAACAAACCAAGCTCTTGAAATCTCTCACTGTAGGCATTTTATCCAACCTTGAATTATTTTGTTGTTCTTTATTACAACATTCTCAGATTAAAAAACAAAAAGATAACCCAAACCAACCAAAACCAAAAACAAGTATAAAATACCCCAAAAAACAACACCCCAAAACCCAAATCTCTAAACTGTGGACAACAGAAATAGACAAATTCTTTTCTTATCTGTGTCATAATTGCCAAATAAAAATACAAAAATTCCAAATCCTGCTTCTTGCTTGCTTATTTGCAGGATTTCAGTTGCTGTTTTTCTCTCCATTCTGATATCTCTCTTCTCAGTCAATGCCTTCCCAGACAAAGATGCCTGTCCTGAAGGGATGGCCTGAACCTTTTTCTTCCATGCATGGTTTTGCATTTGACTGAGTTGCATTTTTTTTTCTTTCCCAAATGATCTCATTTTACCAACAGTTCAGAGCACGATGTATGGTTCTGTTGTCCTCATTATTATTTACTGATTCTCCAATCTTTCTGCCACCCACAAATTTTCTAAGAATGATTTATGTTTATGTTTTAACTCATGGGTGAAAATGTTGAATAACACTGAGTCTAATGTTGATCCCTGAGGAGCCTCCTAAGATCACTTTCATTTGATGATGACTTAGCACTGACTAATTCTTTTTTGAGACCATTCACTTAACAAGTTCCACATTCATTTACATTGTGGTCTATTGAAACTTCAGTGATCTGAAAAAGGACTTTAGAAGTATGCTGGTTACAGTGGTAGGAGTTCTAAACATTCATTGGAATAGAATGAAACACAGGTAGTTGCCCCAGATGTTCTGTAATGCACTCCCCTCATGTGTCAGATGAAAACATTCCTACAGTATGTCAAGTACTTCAACAACAAATATAGATGGTGTCATTTCATATATATGAAGACATTAAATATACTTACTTAGAAATATTAAAATGTTGCACAAAAAAAAAACAAACAAACAAAAAAACACTTTTATTTTTCATTGTAGTTCTCATCTATTTCTATTGTAGCTTTGTGGCTTGTCCCCGGCAATGCTTAGGAAACTCATGCACCACACACTGCACAGAATGCCATAGGATCATAGAATCATTAAGGTTGGAAAAGACCTTCAAGATCATCTGGTCCAACTGTCACCCTACTACCAATGTCACCCCACTAAACCATGTCCCTAAGTGACAGGTCCAACCTTTCCTTAAACACCCCCAGGGACAGTGACGTCACCACTTTCCTGGGCAACCTGTTCCAATACCTGACTACTCTTTCTGAGAAATGTCTCCTAATTTCTAACCCAAACCTCCCCTGAGGCCATTCCCTCTAGTCCTATCAGTAGTTACCCATGAGAAGAGGCTGACCCCCAGCTCCCCATGACTTCCTTTCAGGTAGTTGTAAAGAGCAATGAGGTGCCCCCTGAGCCTCCTCTTCCCAGACTAAACAACCCCAGTTCCCTCAGCTGCTCCTAAGAGGACTTATGTTCCAGGCCTTTCACCAGTTTGCAGCCCTTCTCTGGATATTCTCCAGCCCAAATCTGAACACAGGACTCGAGGTATGGCCTTACCAGAGCAGAGCACAGGGGGACAAGCACCTCCCTGCTCCTGCTGGCTACACTATTCCTGATACAAGCCAAGAATCCATTGGCCTTCTTGGCCACCTGGGCACACTGCTGGCTCATGTTCAGGTGAGTCTTAATCAGTACCCCTAAATCCTTTTTGTCTGCACAACTTTCGAGCCACTCTGCCCCAAGCCTGTGGCATTGTGTGGGGTTGTTGTGGCCAAAGTGCAGGACCCAACACTTAACCATGTTGAACCTCATCCCCATCCCATTGGCTTCTGCTCATGGACCCATCCTGTTCAGGGTCTTCTGCAGGGCCTTCTTACCCTCTGGCAGATCGACACCCCCCCCAAACTTGGTGTCATCTGCAAACCTACTGAGGGTGCACTCAATTCCTGCATTTAAATCATCAATAAGTATATTAAAGAGGATGGGCCCCAACACCGACTCCTGGGGAACACCACTTATGACCAGTCATCAAGTGGATTTCAATCCATTCATACTCTCTGGACCTGGCCACCCAGCCAGTTTTTAACCCAGCAAAGAGTGTACCCAAGCCATCGGCTGCCAGTTTCTCCAGGAGAATGATGCATGTTTGGATGGATACTAGACTGGAAGAAATAATTGTACGATATCAGGTACAAAGAAGAGTTTACAAATAAAATGCAGCTAGATTGATGTGACTAATTTAGAGATACTCCAAGACTTAAAATTAGATGTGACTTTTACCTATAATCTGCAAATATGGAAGCATCAAACCTTAATTCTTTAAATTGCTGTTCACTACCACTGAAGAATTTGCTTGGAACAGCATAATCATCCTTGAGACATCTAAATACATAAAGATTTCAAAATACCAAAAAAAAAAAAAAAGTAAATCAGTCTTGGCATTTAAGGTTGGCTTTGCCCACTCATGAGGGCTATGTTGTATCCAATGCAAATAATAATTGGGATAAGGAACACAATATTCCAATGTATAGTAATGAACTTTCTGTTAGGAGGCAGAAGTTGGTAACCAGCTGCATCATCAGCTAAGATAAAAAAAAATGAATAACAAAAGCACAAACAAAGGGAAGGTGAGGTAAAATAGAATTGTATCATTAAGCTCCCACAGTTTGTAGATAAACAAAAATACCAAAACAGTCTAGTGCCAATAATTTATGAAAAACAAATAGATGTAATTAATGAAGCAACTATTGTGGCCATTGCAATTACTCTCAACCTTTAAAATATAAGTGCATTAAAAGAATATACCTATTTTGACTTGAGATTATTCCCCCAGGGAACTGAAAATAAATGCAAATTAGAATTTTCTCTTCTAAATGCTACACTGACCACTAAAATAGTACAGTAGTTTATAAACTGGGCTGTGCCAAAAGGGTGCCCTTACCAGAAGCCTTTAAGATCTTGATAGACTGACTGAAAAACATCCTAACAAATTGATATAGTTATTCACTGATTTTTCCTGTGGCCCACACTTGCTTAAAAACAGAACAAATACGCTCAAATGGACCAGCTACCATATGCCTGAGTCAGGTCCTCCTCTAACATTCTTGCAGTTACTTAAGACTGCATATTTGTATTTTAAGAATAGCACAAAGAATGATAAACCTTTTAAAAATTCACACGTCTTTGCTTTCATCAGATTAAGGTATCTTAGCAACTACAGTAGTATTTTATCTGTTTTTGCTGGGATTTGGTTCTCTTTATAGTACCCTTGAACTGACCCTGATAGCTGGTGCTTCTATCTTTTATCAGTCCTGAGTCTTTTGAATCACTACATTACTGAGTTGTAAGACCCTGCCATCTTCACATGTATACCTAAACTTGCTTACCTTTACCACCCAATTTGGGTCATCATTAAAGTACCAGAAAAGGTGCATCTAGGTCCTATCTCCTGCATTAAGACATCAATTCCATAGAAGACTCATTGTCAAAAGTCTCAAAATGTTAACTTTATTTTCAGCATGAATTTATGATTAAGTGAATTTTATAGTCTATATGCTGACACGGCTTTTTTTTTTTTTTTTTTTTTTTTTTTTTTTTTTCCCTCTGAGATCTTCAAAATGCATACAGCTTTCTCTATCCTTTCCCATTCAGTAGCAGGGATCTTTCTGTATACATGACTCATCATAGACGAGAGTAGTTCTTTTGCCCTTTGTGGCATACTCCTTTAGTGTTGTAGCTACGTATCTAAATAAAAGGCAGCATGTTTCCAAGCACTTTTTTTCTCTCAAGGCTCACTGGCTGCAATAGAAACTAAGTCCACATGGTGATCATATTTGTTACCTCAGGGACTAATTTTCTTTTACCTCCTTTCCTGTATTCCAAAGCTTCATTGCTATTATCCTCTTGCTCCCCATGCACTAACAAAAAGATTTTAATGCATTCATTATGCAAAATCTTGTCTTTTGTGACCTTTGCCAAGAGTGTCCCCAAAGGACTGGCCAGGCTTAATAAGCTCACAAATAAACTATGATGTCATCCAAGGGCACTACTGGCCAATACAGTCTGTATCATTGCCCTCTTCCCCAAACCCCCACTTCGCACCTGAGATACCCTGAGGTGAGATTGAAGGGGTGTAGTCTTCCCTGGAAAACTGTTAATCCTTTCCCGTGGCTCCCAGCTAGACAAACAATCCCCTTTGTGAAGGCTGGAACAATCACACAGACAATATCGCCTTTCACCTCTCCAGAGATAGACCCTGAATTCCTTTAAGTTTCTCTCTCTCTCTCTCTCTCTCTCTTTTTTTTTTTTTTTTTTTTTTTTTTTTCCTTTTCCCTTTTCCTTTTTTGGCCACATTTTTTAATTCTTTCAATCTTATTTCATTTATGTTGTGTCCTGTAAAAACTTTGTCATGGGTGAGCCAGCTGGGTCACTGGAGGAAAGGCACTCTCTCACCTAATTCCTGCGTTAGTCCATTTTCCTCCTGCCCAGAGTTATTGTCTAGGTTCTGCAGGGAAAGCATCAGCTTGCCATTCAGTTGATGCTGTGGCAGATTACAGAGGTTTCTGTCTGCTAAGCAGTCAGCCAAAGAAAGGAGTAAGAGCAGTAGAGCAGCCTCTTCATTTCATATATAAAAGATGCAGATAAAGCATACGATATCAGAGAATGACCTAACTGGGAAAAAAAAAATAAACCTGAATTTATTGTGGAAGAATATAACCTTTCAAAACTCTAAAAGAGATCGGGCTCATAAAAGATAGATATCGCAAATATTAATGCAAATTATTAGTAAATTTGACCCCTCTACCCCACTATGACACACATTTAAAATTTATTATGGAACACATTCAGGGGAATAGCTTTAGGGAATTCATTGCTCATCCTTCTCTTTCTTCCTCCATCTCACACACTAGCAGTCTCCAGACAGCTTCTCTGAATTCTTCAGAAATGCTGCCACTCTGACCTCTGTACCATAGATCCACTGACTTACTTCATTTGACTGCCTGGAGTGACAGGTAAGGTACTAGTACAACATGTTCTCACAACTTCCATGGCAGTGTACACATCTTTCCAGCTCACCTCTATATTATGATGCAGAATATCCTGATGCAGAGTACTTAAATAAAATCTTTTTGAGCTTGTGATGTTTTAAGATGTATAGTCAAAGGAAGAAGAACAGGCAAGCCGTAGGCTTCATCTTAGCAGCATAATTGATCTTACAATATGTATATAAGTTATTTTTCTGTTTCTGTCAAATAGGGAAAACTTTCAACATCATGAAAAGTTGTGGGTATCCAACTGCCGTTAGATACAATCAAACTTCAATACATAATATTCTTTGTCTATGTGCCTACCTGGTCTATTTGCCTACCTGGATTTATCTCACTTTTTTTTTTTTTTTTTTTTTTTTTTCTTTTTTTTTCCCAGAATCTGCTAGGCAACATAAGGCTGGATTTTCACAGGTGCTAAAAATTTAGACAATACTGTGGGTGCTCATCACTGTGAAAACTTAGTTCCTGAGCTTAAAATTCCCTTGATAATGATTTATGATTTTACATAACTGTTCTCAATGTAATAATGCCAAGACACTTCCTCTAGCATTTTAAGGAAAAACAAACAAACAAACAAAACCACACATACATAGACACACAAAAATAAATTCATTTCCTCATCTTATCAGGACTTTTACCAGGTTCTATTTGGAAACTTGGAAAAATATATATTTGCTAATCTGACAGGATACAGTAATATCAGAACAACACATTTCCCATACGTGGAACTGGACTGTAGCCATTTGTTCTTTTAACATCTACTTCAGACACTTAGGGTGCATAAAGTAGGTTTAAATTATCTGTCCAGCAGCTCAGGAAAAAAAAAAAAAAAAAGAAAAGGTACCTTTTCTAGCATCTCTGTTTCAGGATAGGAAAAGACCTCCAAATACCGTAATAAAACAAAATGAAAGCAAGGGAGCTGGAAAGACTAGAATGCTCATCAGGATCTGGGGAGAGAAAAAAAGGAAAGGAAAACAAAAGACACTTGTCAATAAACACAAGAAACGCCCACCCTATATTACTGCGGTTACTAAGTGCTAACAATGAGCCTCTGATAGGCAGTGAGGTGTGCAGACAAAAGGCCCTTGAGAAGTTGTACTGCTGCATCCTGTATAATAGTTGAAATCTGTGAGTGTTTTTCAAGGTTAGGCACAAATAAAGCAAAATTTCTTTATTAAGGTTCCAAATTACTCATCTTCTCCTACATTTCAGTCCATTGTGGGGCTCTGAGTACTGTAACTGACCTTTGATAAACAGTCATTTCACCACAGTGATGAGACTACATAAAAACCGGTCTGCACAATATAATGCAGATTAACTGAGGGGCATTCCAGCTTTTCATAAAAATAAGCCAGAATGACACTGAAGAATTTGCTCATAATCTAGCCGGTTGCATGTGCACATATTCTTTGTAAGTGAAATTTCTTTCCAATGAGATATTTTAAACAATGAAGAAATTACTCTTGATATACATAGATCAGACAATTTATAGCATTTCCTTCAAAGGCGAGTCTAGTTAATGCTTTGTCACAGGTGTGAAAGAACTGATGATTCAGTGTTAATATGCTTTGGTACATAATGAGGCTGATCACTGATATTTCAAACAGAAGAAAAAACAGCAAATGTGAAGTTATTATAGGTTGTTTCATGGATAAGTTTTACCCCTCTGAGTAAAGCCAGTGAGTTAGCTGGTATTGTAAAACTTGCACAGTTATCTAAAAGTAAAACCAAGTATCTGTTTTGATCAAGAAATCTTTCAATAGTTTGTCTAACCTGAGATCATTAAAATATCTGTAAAATACAAGTAAAAAAGTTAGCATGAAAGATCAAACAAAGCAATCATGTCATACTGAAAGTATCCTGAAATATTGACAAAAGACCCAGCTGAATTAATTAGTCTATGAAGTTTAATAAGTAAAGCTATATTGTAATGTTGTTTACTATTTATATGAAAAATTATCAATATCAATTTTCAAATGTGTTTTAGCACACTAATAAGAAAATAAAGGGGAATAAAATGAAAAGATTATAACCAGAACTAGCATTGCCACTTTGTTGTGTTGCACTATTCAGCTCCTGTCATTATATCTGGTCCCAATTTATCCTGTTCTCATTTTATAAGAAAAAAAAAATCATAAAAAGCACTACAGATGAAATGATCAGTATTATTATCAAGGCATTTTAAACAAGAATGCAGAGTCCTTGGGCCAGAGCTCCAGCAGTTCAAGGCAATCTTTAATCCAGCTTTGTTTCTCTTCCCCATGTTCTCAATTTGTATGTCTTGATGCCCATTCGCAACCAAGTCTCTAAACTACATTACAAAAAGCAGTTGTCTTTTCAAAAAAGAAGCTGTAAAATTGAACTATAATAATGCCACACATTATTACTGAAATGGCAAAATCCAAAAGACCATGAAAATAAAATCTGCACTTGAGGATACAGATAATTGATTCACCTAAACAAAATGCTGCAGTCTATAAATAGCACTGTAAAAAGCCAAAGTACTGTTCTTGCAGGAAACAAATTTTTGAATTCCACTTTTAATCTTCAGAACTCTTGGATTGCACTTGATGAGGAGTAAAACCATTTTTAAGAACTAAATGGCTTTATTTTCAGAATTTCTGAGCAGTTAGAGCCTAGTACATTCAATATAAACTGCAGGTGCTCAGGACTACAGAAAAATCATTCCATACACATGTGTTATATATACACTTATTCATATATTAGATGTATCATCCATATACATGGTCACCAGTATTTTTGGCTGGTACATTTATCATAAAGGAAAAACATTTATCATAAAGGTAATATAAATTATAATAATGCACATACAAACTGAATGTCTTTGATGTAGGCTTAAACAACTATGGTTTAAACAATTTTTATTTTTATTTAAATAAAATACAATAGATTAGAGAGGCTTTATGTGTATCCTAGCATCAGGGTTTTCTCCACTGATTTGAATGGGAGTGAGCCTTAAAATGTGTTCAAATTCAAACTTTTTTTTTTTTTAATAATGATATAACTGAGAATGTAAGCAACAGGGAAGAAAATAATAAAGAAAATAAAAATACCACTTTAATTGCTGTAAGCTGTATTAGGAAAATTGAAGAACTATTTTTTTTTTTTTTGATTGCCAGATTTCTGAAGCTGCTTCCTCTGCTAAGAATAATCCCCAGAAAATATTCATAGCAAATGCAATTTCTGAGGCATGCAGTACAATTTATAATCAGTCAAATTTACACAGTTTAAAAGATTCCTTGATTCCTGTCTCACTTTTTCATTAAGCCCTTTAAACTGGACTTCTTGTCAATAAATAAAACTATTGACGTTAAAAGGTCACATCCATGACCTTTCACATGTTTCTCCTGCTCTGTATCTATATACACTGTATACTTTACCTCAAGAAGAGATTCTTTTATTTAAGAGAGCTTAAACTGTTCAAATTTGTAATGTACTGGGGATTTTGGAATATCTAGAGGGCTTAGTGGATAAAGAACTGACCTTTCATCTCTGAACCCAGTTCCCATCCAACCTAAGATAAGCGAAAGAGTTTTGTGTCAGCTGCCCATATGATAAAACTAGCTTTACCTTGTATCATTCAACACAATTTGGCATGACTGGCAGTTTTTTTCCTCTCAGGAGAAGCACATTGAATATGGAAAATGAATTGCTTCTGTCTCTAGAGAGGGTGGTCCTCCAGGTTAGGCTTTGAAGTTATAAATGGGAAGTGCGGGAAAGCTCATATTATTGCTGGTTGCCAGCCCCACATCAAATGTATGGATAAAGAGTGGGTCACAGTTTTAAATCAGTGATAGAAGATGATTTACTAATACAAACATGTAACCACTTATGTGACTTTTCCTCACCCAAATGGAAACTATGCAATGTAGCCCAAACTAGATTTGAGTTATTCTAAGGTCTACTTTTACTTCTATAATTAATAAATTTCTACATGTATTTTAAGAGAACACATTTATGTATTTTCCCCCAGAGAAAAGAAATGTCTCCAGATTTCCAGAGCACTATGGCTCCTTTATTTACCTCTGCATAAGGCTCCACTTCACAGAAGCCGATGCACTGGTGGGGCAACCCTCCTTCACCCCCACCAGTGTCATTTACAAAGGAACCACTGCAAGCTGCTGCACTCCTCAGCCCACAGAGCTGTACTCTTCTCGCAAGCTGAGCATCAGACCCTCTTTGGGGAGGGTTCATCTATGAGAGGAACACTAGAGCCAGTAATCAAAGACAGGTCCCGACCATGGTATGGTAGTGCCCAAACCACAATGCTGGGGCTTCGTTTTCTGCTGGATATGGTGCACTTCCACTGGGAATATTTGTTAAAAAAGAACTTTAGATTTGTTTTGATTAGAATTATGTACTGTGTCTTTATGACAAACTTTAAAAAGAAACCAACAGTCTGAAATGTGAATTCAGTTCATCTTGTTACTGAAACTCAGAACCTGCAATCAGTTAACATGCACCCAGTAATTAACTGGATTTCTTCTGTCTGGTGAATGTATTAATTATCTGCAATATAACATAATGCTCCCTCTTCTCTTGCAGTCCTTGGAACTAAGTTTGTTTCATTTGATACTTTTTATGACTCTTTAGTAATATAAAACCATTTTAAATAGCAATAAAAAACTGCTCTGCAAGTATTTCTGGAGACAAGATATTTTTATAAACACGAAAACCCACCTCAGTGGCCTTCATTGATTAAATCTATCTTTATGATTTATCTATACATCACACAGATGGAATTTTTCAGAAATGCCATAAACTGCAATTTGAAACCATGTCCACCTATTGCTTGGCTCATAGCTCTGATCTCAGGTTAAAAAATCAAGGGAGAATAAATTTCCTTTAAAGATAATGACATCTCTGGAATGTTAATAGTACAAAACTTTCAAAAGGTAAAACTATTTCTTAGCTGAACTAGAAAAGAAGCAGATTGGCTTAGTCCATTTTGCACCTTTGTGCTAGAGAATGACTGGGTTTAAATTACAGCAGCGTCAGTCTTTACTTTTCAATCTGTTAATCCTTAAGGAGCAGAGGTTTCAGTTCAAGACAACTTCACACAGAACATACAAAAAGATTCTGTGAGCCCATCTCAAGTATGATGATCATTTTTTTCAGTTGCAATGTTTCACTCACATCCCATACCAAAAAAAGAGAGAGAGAGAGACCGAGGAAAAACAGTGTCAAATAATTAATGCATTTTCAATGAAAGGTTCCTTTCCAGTGTAGTTTAATACACATGCATGAAATGAGATAAATGCTTTAATGTGAGCTACTTGCAGATACTTCTACCTATGGTTTTCATCATTGTTTTACTGGTATCCCCTCACATTAGAAAGCCTTTGTGATGTGCCTGAGCTCAGATGGAAAAGGAAGCTAGCCTGGGAGGTTTTACATCTGGTAGCCAACACTATTACTTAAACAAGCTACGTCAGTTTTCAAAAAAAGCTACATAGGTCAAATCAGGGCAATTACGTTCTGATCTAAGTCACATACATTTGTCAATTATTTCCAGGTGTTTTTTGGGCAACCTATTTTTCTTATCTATAATTAATATTTTGCTAATAGAGCTGAAGTGAAATGTCAGGGGCCTCTCCACTTGTCCTGATTTCATTCAAAAAATGAGTTGTGACAGTAATCATTTGACTATGCTTAGGTTTTAAAGCATTATGTTATTTTATGTTACAGCTATTATTTAAATCATGGTTTGCAGGTATTATGGGCATTATATTTCTATGCCACTCTCTAAGTACATACATACACACATATATATACAGATATACACACCTCAAAGAGGCATACATACATGAATACCTCAAACTTATCTTGGAAATTAACCAGTACATGCTTGAAATGCACATAATGCAATTAAAGAACAATTCTGGAAACAATCATGAAAACCTTTATTTAAATTTCTACCTTCCATTTTGAACCTGCAGTTATTATTATTATTTTTTTTTAATCTATGGAAGCTTATAGCTGAGCACTTTGAAAAATGTGTAACTAACAGTGTAGGAATAAGTCTTCTTTACTAATACAAAACATTCACATTGATTTCAAAGTTCCCCAAACCATCCTGGCTGGCATTAACAAACCATAAATATATATATATATGTATCTATATATGCATATAGTGATAGAGAGAGTTTTGAAAATCACAAAGACAGAATTTGATTGTCAAACTGTAGTGACACGTACTTTTTTTTTTTGGCGGGGGGAGGGAGTGACTATTTCCTCTGAATTATAGGGGAAGCTGTATAGCATTAGATACATAATTTTAGGTGAGCATTTTCATTTTCTATTTTTCATAAGTTTGTGCTAAGAAGTGCTGACATCTCAGAATTATAGAACTCAGTTCATAGTGTTTTCAGTTTCAGCCGGGTAAAAATAATGCATGACACTTTTTGAAGAATGTAAAATGTATGCAGCAACACAGAGTAAAAAAACATATATATATATATATATTTGATCTTCAAACATCGTTTGACCTTAATCAATGTCTTCCAACAAGCTTAATGTGACATAGCCTTGAAACAAAAACACACAGCTCTTGGGTCCAGCTCTGGAATGAAAAAGCTGTGAT
>NC_048894.1:127259128-127261557 GCF_011077185.1 Oxyura jamaicensis | reverse complement strand
TTTATTTATTTATTTATTTATTTATTTATTTATTTATTTATTTATTTTTTCACTAGAATACCCACGTTTTATTTATGATTTTGGATTTTATTTCACAGCATTCCAGTTTAGTTTAGCACGATGTATTTAATACCATGTCTACTGTCTTAATTACCCTATAAAGCAGGGTTCCATTGGCATTTGACCCTCCACAGCATTCCAGAGAAACTGCAGGACCATGATAATTACCAACTGCCTGTGAGAAAATTAAACAAAAAAGGCCTAACTTTTAAACCACCATTTTAAATGACCTATTACATCTCAGGAATAAATCATTGATGAAATAGCCTGCTTAACAGGAAAATAGCTATTCCATAGCAAAGAATTTCCCCTTGCATGATCATGAAGAGAATATTAAGTATTCTTCAGCTCAAAAGGTTAGGTTTTATGTCTGTCCAATGCCTTTTAATGACATTTTTTTGGGTGCAATTTTACTGTAATCAAATACTTTTCCTATGTAGGTTGCAGACTATGACTATTTTGTCAGTCTTAAACATTTCACTATTCAAAGAACAGAAAATCTATTTAAACATGTAAAAAGACAAAAGTGTTTATAAATGTAGTATCTTTCATCATTAAAAGAACTTGCATTAATATAGCTTGATTTACTTTGCTTAATGTAGCCATTTGTTATATGTTTTTTCTAAAAAGTGTTAATCAATTTAAAGTCATAATAGTACATATTAATTGCTAACAGTTAAAAAAAATCTAATAAATTTGAAAATCTAAATAATGGCTTAATTTGATGACACTGTCCTTATCCTGTATCTAATGTCAATTACTATACTTATTTCTATAGCCATTCTATGTTTCATTTCTTAATACTATACTTAGCAAAATTCTATTTCATCTATCTTTTTCTAAATGTCACATTGTATTTTTTCTAAATAATTAATCTGTGCTGAAAACTGACCCTCATTTCCAGATCAGATCCACACACCCTGTGAAGTTAGAAACTTACTAACAACAACAACAATAACAATAAAGGCAATTAAAAGCATTTTTTTTTTTTTCACTTTTACATTTATGATACAATTATATAAATCAAGGGAATATCCATTACTTTTAAAATTCATACCAGAACATTTTCTAAACCTCCTTAAAACATTTCACTTGAAAGCATCTCTGTTTTCAACAGAAGCAACTAGAAGTCTAATGAACAAAGAGTTTATGGAAGAGCCAAGCCACAAATGAAACTTAAATGGCTTTAGAAAGGGAGTTTGAAAAATAATTCTGTGTTCAATCAAAAATAGCACAACCCTTCTACTTTGTGCCTTGTGGCTCAGAAGAAGCCTTGTGACAGCTATCAGCATGGTTAAAGGCCTCTGGCCACAACTTTTATTTAAATTCCAGTTTAATTTATAATCCAAACCAGAGATTAAACTCATAGCAGGCAACTGAATCCTAGTAGTATATTATAAACTTCTGGGTTTGATGATCCTAGTGCAGTTGTTCCCAGCCCAGATTTGACGCTCCTATACCATTGTTCCCATACTACTGTCTACTGAAGTACCACCTGTGTAATCACTTAAACCAAAGCTGGAATTAGTATTGCAGCCTCGGAACTTCTGGAATAACATGCAGTTTAAAAACATAAGAAAATAAGAACAGACATAATGATTCAAACCAAAAGTCTAGCTAGTCTCATATTCTGTCTCTGAAAATGTCTCTAGCAGTTGCCAGTGGAAAGGATAAGAACCAGGCAAGCATGGGTCTTATACATAAGAATAGCAAACTATTTCCCATACTTGTCCAGTCTCTAGTAAACTGTAATTAAGACTTCTTGAATGAGAGTTGTTTATATTCATTTTTTTTTCTCAGTAAGTTTGAACATGAGACATTTTTAAACATACGCAGCATATAGCAATGAGTTTCACAGATCAGCTGTGCATTGTGTTCAGACATATCTCTTTTTCTTTGTTTTGAACTTGACAGACATTTCTTTCATTTAGTATCCCATATTCTTGCATGGGAAAGAACAGGGATCGATAATTCTCTTTGTGCATTCTCAAGGGTGGTTAAAGATTTTATAAACACTCATATGTTGCTCCCTTAATTCATGTTCTTAGTTATTGTATTGTATTGTATTTATTTTCCCCATACTGCAGTGTCCTAGATTAATTATTTTTCACCCATGGTAGGGGATGTTGGAACTAGATGATCCTTAATGTCACTTCCATCCCAAACCATTCTACGATGATATTTTTATGATTTCTAAGGTGTGGAAGCCTTTCTATAACTCTGATTAGTTTTATTGCTCTTCTCTGCATCTTATTTTCTTTCTTTTCTTTTCTTTTCTTTTCTTTTCTTTTCTTTTCTTTTCTTTTCTTTTCTTTTCTTTTCTTTTCTTTTCTTTTCTTTTCTTTTCTTTTCTTTTCTTTTCTTTTCTT
>NC_048894.1:127221272-127254128 GCF_011077185.1 Oxyura jamaicensis | reverse complement strand
CCTTTCCTTTCCTTTCCTTTCCTTTCCTTTCCTTTCCTTTCCTTTCCTTTCCTTTCCTTTCCTTTCCTTTCCTTTCCTTTCCTTTCCTTTCCTTTCCTTTCCTTTCCTTTCCTTTCCTTTTTCAGTTTCACTGTATGCTTTTTGGATGAAAGAATCAGAAATGCCTACTTTGTTGAGAGAACCCTTTGCTTCTTATTCTGTGCCTGACCATGCAGTGGGATGTGTGCAAGAATCCAAAATCACATTTTGATTTTTCTGGCACTGAATATCAGGGTGAAATGTTCAAGATTGAAAAGAGGTTTAAAGCATTAGGGTGCTAACCAAGTACTAACTAGCTTAGTCTTTTTGGAGCCTAACCTCTCACACTGTAATTAATGACAGGTTGTGATCATGCATGTTTTCATAAGGCACTCATCTGAGTATCCGGCACATGCCAAGCCCTGGTTCATTTCTGGTACAAGACCTTGCCACAAAATTCCTCATGGCCAGTAGTTCACTTGGTGATCTAGTGCACCAATCTGCTCTCCAACTCAGCTCCACATTTATGTGGTTCAATCACAAGTCAGCCTCATTCACCCAGATGTTGATGTGAGGCTCTTGGCTCCACCTACTGAAATCAGAAATCATCTGAAATGGTACTGACCCCTCAGGTTCTGAATGAAACAGGTTCTGTGGATGGTTATGGATTAATACAGCTGTTGTTATTGTTCTTACAGAGGGATGGGCACTAAAAATCTCCCTTTGAACTGGGCATTGAAGAACATTAGTTGGATCCATGGGAACCATCCCCCCAGATTGCCACATGAAGAGTTCCAAGAATCATGAACAAGGCATATGAAGACTTTAACAGGCTAGCCAGGGTCTGGAGAACCTACATAAAATGGTTTTGGAAAGTGTACCTACTAAGGGAGCAATTAAATTCTATGGTTGACCAGAGGTTGCCCTTGGTATCCAAGACTTGGACCCTGTTTCACATCAGAATATTCCTTCTCGCATGAATCCTGGGCTTGTCCTGGCAGACAAAAAAGGTCAAAAATCTTCTTTTTCAAGGTGAAACATGTTTTCTTTGCTCAGGCCCTAGAACTAGGGTTGTGTTATATGATGGAGAAGGTGTAGATCTCTTGCTTAAACTTTAAAAAAAAGAAAACCCAAACAAACCCAACCAAAAAACAAAACAAAACAAAACAAAACTCTAAAACAAGACAAACAAAAAAACAAACAACAAAAAAAAGAAACCCTCCATCCCATCAAGTTGAAAACAAGAATGAAAACTGTTACTATTTTTATTGTAACAATATGAGGTGTTAGTATAATTTTTTAATAAATGTTATGAAGAGTTCATGCATCTCCTTACAATATCTCCATATATGGAAAAAGTCAGATGATAACGTTCTATACATGCCAAAGTCTGAAGAACTGAATAAGAGGTGAGAGGAGAGAGGAGAAGAAAATGCATTATGGAAAACCTGGGGCTATGAAGAATAATGAAGTTTCAGCACATGTGGAGTCAAGATTCTGTACAGGTATGTAACGTGACAGTGGTGACAAAAACCTCTTCAGAAACAGGATACGTAGGAGGGCACACAGTACATGAGGTATTTTAGTTGCTTTTTAAATAGAAACAAAGACAATTTGGAAATGAAGAATTACAAGAACATTTGCAGTAGTGAGGAAGTGATACCACAGCTTCTCAAAGTACTCGGTGAAATAAAAATTTTACAAGTATTCAGGATAGTAGTCTGGGAATATTAAATAATATGGTAAATTTCATTGAAATGTCATAATATTTTGGTCAGTCTAGCCATACTAGTAGAGAAATAACAAGGTGATGGCAATAATCCTGCATCTTTAGTTGAAAATAAAGGCTGCAGTAATTTACTACTAATCAAGAATAATTCATGCCACATATTGCATGGTCATTTATCCAGGCTTCAGGATAACATCTTTCTTCTGCATGATCTGAGGCAGGAACTTGAACACATGCTCCACTTCTCAAAAAGAGATGGCATAATGTTCTCTCTTATCAATGGCTACCCCACTATATAACTTATTTTAAGTTTGGAGGTAGAAGAGGCAGGAGTACTGGAGCAGGAGGCTCTATACTTTAGCAGTTAGTCCACTTAGAGTGGGCACTGGTATTCCTTTGAACATAAATATCTAAGTGTTAACTTTCTTTACATCTCTTTAAACTAGAAATCGTAAATTCAGACACTCAAAGACTGTATTTCTGGATTTCAGACCCTGAATTTCCCTACTGTGTCACCATAGCAGCCTCGAGTGCTTTCCCAACCAGAAAAAAAATCTTTCCTTATACATGTATATTCAAATACTGACTAAAAATGTGTTCTTATGGATATGCCTTCCACTTCCAGGATTGTTTCCTTCTTCTGAGGACACAGTAATATATCCACATCATAGTGGTGACAGTGCAGTAAACATCTGTATGGCTAACAGCTTTTCAGTGCTTATGTTATGCCCATTCAGTTAAATCTTTGCTAAACTGGAGGAAAATCATTAAAAAGGTCTAAGACTATCATACCACAGATAAAATTCCAAAACAATTTGAGCAACTACCTCTGCAGATCCTTAGCTAACTTTCAAAAGACACCTTTCACTTCCATTCCTACTTATAACTTAATTTTTCTATTGTGTTCTCAGAGATCTCTATTGACATTTTGAAGGTGTGTTATGCCTCCAGAAAGCATACCAGGGATTCAAATGGGCCAGAATTGTTATTTTCACATTAATTTGCTTGCTGATATAGTAACAGCTCTTCTTCAGGATATGAGGTCTTATATGCCTGTCCACTAAAAAAAGATTTTCAACAAGACTACTTCTGTATTTTTAGTTTCAGCTTTTAATAGATTATGTCAAAGGAAAGGACTGTCAGGATAAAGACAGGCATAGGAGAATTAAATGATTTGGTACAGTTCTGGCACCATTTTTGGCTGCAACTGGTTTTGGAGCAAACACCATGTAATTAGGAGATGCACCTGCTAAGGGCTTGAGCTGTGGCTATTTTTTTACACTGAGACACAGGAACAGATTGCCAGGATTTCTGGTAATCCATGTCAGCATAACATTCCTGAAGGAAACTAGAGCATTTACATGTGGATGCAAGACACGCTAATACTTTTTCAGAATTCAAGTTACTTTTCTAGATAGCTTCAAGTGATCTACAACAGCTTATTTAGAACCAAGCATTATTTATTTGCTCAAAGCTGCACAGAGACTGGATGAAACAGCAAGATATTTATGCCCTTACTATTTAACCACTGTTATTTTTTTAATTTGTATGCCAATGATAATTCCACTCAGCTGGCTCACCTAATTCATAGGTAAGAAGTATGTCCAGCTTTTGTGAAACCAAATATGCCTTTCTCTGGCAGTTTTCTTCAGCTGCTGCTACCTCTACCATTTCCTAGAGACTTTAATAGAGTACTGTCCTCTTTGATCACAGATTTGGGCTGGGATGACAAAACCTTGTTAATCTTGTCTTGTTTCTGTTAATAGCCAGGTATAGGGAATACAGGTAAGAGCTTTCAGGTTCTCTAGGATTCTTCATAATTTATCTAATAATAAATTTTGTTCACCATTGTTTGTCTACTTTAAATATTCCTTAAACATTTTCTTGGAACTACCCAGCCAGTCAGTGTAAGATCAACAAAAAAAATTCCTGAGCTCTACAATTGCTATTCATAAAAATAATGCAGGTGTCTCTCTAATTCTCTTCAGCAACTGATGAATATTATTTATATGATTCTCCAGTGGTTTAAAGAGGTAAAGCTGCATTGCTGTCAAAGTTGCTTCCATTTACAAGAGCAGTTAATTTTGCATAGCACCATATAATGGAGGAAACAGCAGTGTTGGCACCAGAGCCTATGGAGCAGGCTATATAGTATAAGAGCAAGAGATGGAGGTCTTTGATAAGAGATGATGTAGGGGGGTGGTTTTAATGCTCTAATTCATTTTCTTTGTGAGGGGGAGGGATGGCCTATTGAAAGTTTCATTTTAGACCAGTTAACTAATACTACCCCTTACTGATTCTCCAGCCATGCTCAATTAGAGAGAATCCTTTGTCCTGACACCAGACAGGATTACTACAATTCATCAACTTTACCCTGAAGAGTGCTTTTATACCATCTAAACCTTTCAGCTCTAGCTGTGAAATGCCTAGTCACGAGGTTGCTAGTAGATAATTCTCCTTGTCCCTGGAAATACTAGGCCATTATATGTATGTATCCAAAGTTAACTGGTAGAAAATCTAAATAAGTAGCAAGTGGTACATGTCTGAAAATTAATTCAGAGTAGTTGTTAGCACACGTATTAAGCTGTATCAGGAGAGTAGAAATACATCAAATAGCAATGGAACTTTTTTTTAAAGATCTTAACAACTTAGATTCAAGAAGTACCAAAACAACTTCACAACAGTTCGAAAAAAGGCTCCAAATAAATAAATAAATAAACAAACAAACAAATAAATAAATAAATAAATCATTGGCCATTGGCTTCAGCATCAGGACCAAGCAACGACAGACAATGCAATATATCAGTTGTTGTAGCTGAAAGAAAGACAGGCTTTGCCAGCACAGCTTGTAAACTACAGAAGGTCAAATTGAAGTGATTCAAAACATTTGCATATACTGCTATGAAAACCAAATGTTTTATATTTAATTCAAATAAACAAGAAAGTTAAACTAACAATAAAAATTGGAAAAAAAAAATCTGGGGAATATGTTGACATACATCAAAAATGAGGCTTCCCTGCAACATTAATTAAAGTGTGGGCCATAGTGGAGAGTTATCTCACTGCAACTATTCATAACTAGCTGTAATATGCTAACGTTTACCTAGATCAAACAGTATTGTCAAGATTTTAGTGGTCTTTCATGAGTATAGTTGAGCAAGCTGTTGGTCACCACTCGTGATGGACAAATTGCCTGAATTAATCTAAATAGCTCACATTTAATACTTTTTTTTTTTTTTTTTTTCCCTTTTGAAAGTACATTTTAATGCCAATAAGAATTTAATTTAACAGCTTGAATCAGTCCTGATAGAGAAATAGAAAAAATAAAAAATAAAAAATAAATCCTAGATTTTATCTTTTGATTTACCTTAAAAAGTTTAACTATATATGTATATTTTAACTTATTGTATCCTTTAGACAAATATCTGATATGGATAGGAAAGAAGAAATAAAAGCACTTTCAAACTGCAGGGCAAAGTGTAACCACGATATGTAGAAAATGTGCTTTACTGTCTAACTAAAAGCATAGGTGCAGGAAAAAATAGTTACAACATTTTTATTTTCCGGAAGTTACTAAGTTACATGAGGAACTGGAAAAAGTAATGAATATCTGTTGCAGAATAAAAAACAATATTCCAGAATTCAAAATTGTTTTTACTGGTCAGTGTGACCTTTGTATTGATTTAAGTAGAAGCACAAAAAAATCTACAGTTAGCACATTATTAAATATTATAAAAAATCACAACCCTAAGCCAAAGCTAACAAAAAATAAATTAATTCTATCAGTCAAGCTCTGGACATTGTTTAAGCAATTATACAATATATGTGGTTTCTCTGCTTAGAACATCTCTTTCAGGCCTATTGTTTCAACTGACTGCAGATAGATACAACCAGCAAAGTTTATTAAGAGAAGGGTGGGAATGAACAGAGAGATGGGTACTGTGAGGAGTAGTGGTAACTGGGAAAGACTCTGGACTCATGGTTCCTGCTGCACACCGTAGGCTGATTAGTATTCAATGACCACACTGAGCACAGTTCTAACACAGTAAACTTAAATCCCAACTTTCTAGCAAAAAACAATCAGAGTGTTTCACATCTTTGGCAAATTTTGAATTTCTGTGGACAAATGGGAAGCATTTTATATACTAGAATACAATTTTTGACTGATTCTAGTACCTAAATAATGGAAATTACAGATGTTTTGACCCCCATTTCAAATTTTAAGCAAAACCAGAAATATATACACACAGTTTAAGCAAAAGACTTAAAAAAATGCACCTCTCTTTTAGAGAAACTCTGCTTTTCACTGCCAGCTCTCTTCCCTGGTGCATTTTTGTCACAACTCTTTCAGAGTAGCTTTCCTCTCAGCTGAAGGTGGAGGAAAGTCAGAATTAGGTCACAGACATATAAACTCACACATGTATCTATACAAAAGTCTCTGTACTTATGAAAAGTTTGGGACAAATCCAATCTCAGGTGTCAGTGAGTCAATTAACCTTCAAATCCTGTATTTCTTAGTTATTCAGGTGGTAGTATGTATTGCCTCTTACATACCGCATTAAAGACATACAATTCTTATCTGATACTCTATGTCTGTTGTGCCTGAAAAATAACAAATTAAAATAGTAAGAAAGCCCATAGAAATTCAATTATCCTACATTGCATATATTTTAGAGACAAAAGTTCTCATTTGATATGTTTTATTTAATTTGCTTTAAAAACAAACCAAGTATCTAGGGAAAGTCAGAATTTTGCACATAGCTCTCTATACAGCAACTTGAAAGTTTCTAATGTACTAGATACGATTTTTGAACTGAAGAGAATTTTCTGAGTGTCATTACTGTTTCTGCCTTCTCAGCAATCATAGAAGCTCACATCTATCATTTCCTTTGTTCTGTGAGAGACAGACTTCTTCCAAGGAGAAAAAAAATATAATGGAAAAGGACTGGAAACATTTACTGTGATGCAATGAAAAAAAAAAATAAAAAATTAAAGTCACAGTCAAAATACTCCCAGCATTTTATATTCCTGAGGTTTAAATATATATTAGTAGTTACACTCTATATACTCATATATATGAATTACACTGCAGATATTATTATTCTTTATATTATAAATTATATTTTAGTTATTAATCCATATATATTCCATATGTTAAAATAACTGTATTATATAATTAATCCAATGTTATTCTTATCTATTGTTTCAAAATCTATGTACCTTTAAATTAATAGCTAGATTAAGTATTTGAGGTGAAAACAAAATCCTCTTCTACTGCGTTTTCATTTACACTCAACCACTTCTAGTTATTCACAGAATCACAGAATGGTTGAGGTTGGAAGGGAGCATGAAAGATCATCTATTCCAGCCTCTCTGCTGAAGCAGGGCATATTACCCATGACTGTGATCAGGAGGCTTTTGAATATCTCTAAGGAAGGAGACTCCACAACCTCCCTGGGCAACCTGTTCCACTGCTCAGTCACCCACACAACAAGAAAGTGCTTCCTGATATTAAGACACAAATTCCTGTGTTGCAGTTTGTGTCTGTTGACTCTCATCCTATCACTGGGCTCCACTGAAAAGACTCTGGCCTCATCCTCCGGGCACCCTTCCTTCAGAAACTTGCACACATTGATCAGATCTGCCTGTGCGTTCAATTTTCCAGCTCCCTCAGCCTTTCCTCATATGAGAGATGTTCCAGTCCCTTAATTATTTTAGTAGCGCTTCTCTGGACTCACTCCATATGTCCACGTTTCTCATGTACTGGGGAGACCAGAACTAGACATAGTACTCCAGGTGTGGCCTCACCAGGGCTGAGCAGAGGGTGAGAATTACCTCCTTGACCTGCTGGTAATGCTCTTCCCAATGTAGCCCAGGATCCCTTTGGCCTTCTTGGCCACAAGACCACACTGCTGGTCCACTTGTTATCCACCAGGACCTCCAGGTCCCTCTCAGCGGAGTTACTTTCCTGCCAATCAAGCCCCATTCTGTTCTAGCACATGGGGCTATTCCTCCACAGGTTCAGGACCACGTGCTTGCCTTTGTTGAATTTCAAGAGGTTCCTCTCTGCTCATCTCTTCAGCATGTTGAGATCCTTCTGAATGGCAGCACTCTGGTGTATCAGCCACTCTCCCAGTTTTGTGTCATCAGAAAAATTGCTGAGGAGGTACCCTTCATGGCGGACAGCAAGTTAACCAGTAATGTGTGCCCTTGCGGCCAAGAAGGCCAATGGGACCCTTGTCTGCATCAGGAGGAGTGTGGACAGCAGGAGGAGAGAAGTGATCCTCCCCCTCTACTCAGCTGTGGTGAGGACATGCCTGGAATCGTGCTTGTAGTTCTGGAGAGTGCCCAGCGTAGAGCCACAAAGATGATTAAAGGATTGGAGCATCTGTCTTATGAAAAAAAAAAAAAAAAAACCACTAAGCAATCTGGGCCTGTTTAGCCCAGAGAAGAGGAGATTGAGAGGGAATCTTAACAACCTCTACAGATACCTGAAGGGACAATGTAAAGAGGACGGGGCCAAACTCTTCTCTTCGGTGGCCAGTGATAGACAGGAACAAGGGGTAATGGGTATAAATTGAACCACAGGAGGCTTCATCACAATATGAGGAAAAACTTTTTTACAGTTCAGGTGACAGAGCACTGGAACAGGCTGCCCAGAGAGGTTGTGGAGTTTTCTTCTTTGGAGATATTCAAAACCCACCTGGATGTGATCCTGTGTGTAATATACTCTATGTGACCCTGCTTGAGCAGGGGGGTTGGGCTAGATGATCTCTGGAGACCCAGTACACCTTCCAGCCTCAACTATTCTGTGATTCTGTGATTCATCCAAGTCATTTGTGAATAATTTAAACAATACTAGCCCCAGTATTGACCCCCTGGGGACATGACTAGCTGCAGGTCTCCAACTAGACTGTGCCACTGATCACAACCCTCTGATGCCTGCTGTTCAGACAAATCTTGATCCACCTCACTGTCCACTCATCTAGCCCACACTTCCTGAGCTTCCCTAAAAGCATATAATGGGAGACAGTGCCAAAAGCCTTGCTGAAGTCCAGGTAGAAAATATCCACTGCTCTCTCCTCATCTATCCAGCCAGTCACAGAAGGCAATCAGGTTGGTTAAGTATGATTTCCCTTTGGTGAATGCATTCAAATGAATCCTTGTAAATGGAATGTATATTGCATATTTTGCAAATCGTTTTAGTGAAACTTTTAGTTTATAACTGTTTATTTATTTATGTATTTATTTATTTATTTATTGTTAATGCATTTGATGGCATTTGGGTTAGTCACCTGCACTATTTTGTTGCACTTGTTGCATGGTGATGCCACTCTTACATCTCTGCAGCAGAGCAGTTAGCTCACACGTGTGGTTCTCAGCCCCAAGTTAGCGTTACAGCAGATCCTTATTTCCTTTAACTCTAGTGGAAGGCATCCCTGCCCATGGCAAGGGGGTTGGAATTAGATGATCTTTAAAGTCCCTTCCAACCCAAACCATTCTGTGATGATTCTGTAATTTATGAATTTGAGACAAAAAGGCTTTTCCTTTTCCTCAGTCATAGGATTTAATAGCATCCTAGGAAGGTCCAACCCGTTTCTTCACTTTCTAGAAGAATGTACATTCTCCTCCTTCCCACATGTATTCACATATTCATATATTCACTTGGGCAATGCACATTAACAAGCAGAACCTACCTTTGACCACTGGCTGCACTGAATTTGTAATACACCCTGGCATTTCAGGTCTTCTGGTCCTTAACTCCTCGGCACAACAGGAGATGAAGATTGTTTTAATCTTCCTAAATCCCTGCAGCACAAAAGGTCTAGGTAAACTAAAGTACTACGCTGAGCAAGACATTAAGAAAATGTTTCTTTAGAATCATATTAAAATAATTCAGAAATATTCCTAAAAAGGAAATGACTGACTTCATTTTATAACTTAACTGCTGCTAAAAAGATGAAGGAAGGTAGTTAACAAACTATTTCTGCAAGGCTATACCCAATAATATTATTAATAAAAAGATCTTATTAATGCAATTCTAACTATCCTTTAAAAAGTTTTAAGAAAAATATTTCAAATACTTCTATAAAATGAGAGTAGATACATATTTTTTTTCTTTTTTTTTTTTTTTTTTTTTTTTTTTTTTTTTTTTTTTTTCTAAACTGCTAAATCTATATTTACCTTTTTTTAAGTACCTCCAGGTAATTTTTAAAAGTACAGTTTTCCACATCCCACAAGCACATGCTTCATGGATAGAACAACTATTAACATACTCTGTGACAGCTGACCACAAATCATTCCTAAATTATTCTTCCTTTGACTTTTTCCAAGTTCAATATCTGCTCTGACAGAAGGGTATAGAAAATTACATTTTATTTATTTATAAATATATATATATATATTTAAATAATAAGTTACAGGAATGAAAGTTTTGCATTTTTTTCCCAATTCAAACCATAATTTCTAAAAATTCATTGATTAAGAAATTTTTGTAACACATCCTCCCCCCTTTTCTGTTCCTCCTGTTCCTCCTTACAAAGATCATTTCCTCAGTATATATGAAAAAACAAAAACAAAAACAAACACAAACAAACAAAAAAACCACAACACAAAACTAGTATTAGCAATTAGAGGAAGTGGATCAGTCCTCAGCTATGCTAAACTTGTGTGTTGCTGTCTGAATAGTTCAGCCCTGTGAATCTTGAAGAGCTACGCTGAGTCTAGAATGCAGTCATCTACCAAAAATGATCTATCTAGTTACTGCAAAGGCAGGTGAAAACCTTTAGGAACGGCATCTTGGCTTGTATCAGGAATAGTGTAGCCAGCAGGATCGGTGAGGTGATTATTCCCCTGTACTCTGCTCTGGTGAGGCAGTATCTCAGGTATTGTGTTCAGGTTTGGACTGGAGCATATCCAGAGAAGGGCTACGAAGCTGGTGAAAGGGCCTGGAACACATGTCCTCTGAGGAGCAGCTAAGGGAATTGGGGTTGTTTAGTCTGGGGAAGAGGAGGCTCCAGGAACACATTATTGCTCTTTACAACTACCTTAAAGGAAGTCATGGGAAGCTTGAGGTCAGCCTCTTCTCACAGGTAACTAGTGATACGACTAGAGGGAATGGCCTCAAGTTGTGCCAGGGGAGGTTTGGGTTAGAAATTAGGAGACGTTTCTTCTCAGAAAGAGTAGTCAGGCATTGGAACAGGTTACCCAGGGATGTGGTGGCATCACCATCCCTGGGAGTGTTTAAGGAAAGGTTGGACCTGTCACTTAGGGACATGGTTTAGTGGGGTGACATTGGTAGTAGGGTGACAGTTGGACCAGATGGTCTTGAAGGTCTCTTCCAACCTTAATGATTCTCTGATTCTGTGAACAAGCTAAGCTTTTCAACATGATAAATAGATCCACTAAACCTGCAAGAACAGTCACCAATCACAGCAAAAATCCAGGCATATCTAAGTAGCTAGTCAGTACTAGCAACAACATTTTCAACTATGCAAAGGACCTGTCTAGCAAACTGACCCTTGCCTTTCTGTTTTTGTTCTCTGTCATTGTCAGAAGCTCCTTCCTTCCGTTCTTCCATGTTCCTTCCAAGCCTTGGCTCTTCCTTCTTTACAGCTCACCTGTTACCAGTGCAGCTTTGTGATGGACCAGATAACCCACAATGCAGTTAAATGCTGATGCTTTATTTCATGCATTTAATTTTAATGGTGTTACCCTCTATGTTTAATTGTTTGGTTCAGCTGAAAAGGTGAAATGAGTCTGCCTCTCCAAACAACATAAAACAGCAATAGTCAGTTATTTGATAATTGGTGTTTTATTAACATCTATATCACTTTCACTCTGAAAGCCTAGCACTTGCACTGGAGTTACTTCATTTGCATTGCATAAAGCCCCATTTTAAATTTGGTGCAAAGCTCTGTTGCTTATATACATGCATTTTCCATCCCATTCACTGCTGGCTGCTTCCTAGAGTTTTTGGTGCACTAGGAAAACATTTAGAAGAGCATAAAGATGGTGTATTTTCTGACTCATGGAAGACAGGACTAGATTTTTATAGTTTTCATTTAGAGAGAATACATAAGGATGAGCTCTAAGCCTCTCTTCTGACACCAGGCATTATGTTTTATATACAATTTGGTTTCTAGCCCCATAATTTTGCTCAGGGACTCATTGTATACTGGGCATAGTACAAAGAATATTCAACCTTTTCTTACTCCTTTACTCCCCAGCTCCCACACTTCCGCTTCTTAGCCATCAGGCAATGAGAGTGCTCTCGCAGGGTTCTTTAAACACACTGTTGCTTCTGGCTTTTTGCTGATTGGGAGGTGTGGTACAGAAAAATGGTGCTGAGATGTTTGTGTGATAAATGGGAAGATATAGACTGGGATGCTTGGCAGGACAGAAGAAGTACTGTCATGTGTATACAAGATTGGAGTCAAAGGAGGGGAAGGAGACATTTGCTGTTAAAGTGAGTGGCAACCGCCTACAAACCTAAGCAAAATAAAAAGCATTGGAGAATGTGAGGACTAACAGAAGGTGCTTCTGCAGTTTGCACCATCAAGGAAGGGTCAAACAGAATAGCGGTGGGGGCAGGCCTCAGGGGGTCCCACGATACATTGCTATTCCCTCCACTCCACATGGCCGATCTGGCTGGTGGTGGCCAGGAGCACACGCTGTGGCCTCAAGGGCTAGAGCAGCCAAAGGATTTCTTCACGGGCCACAGCAGAGATTCTGGAGACACTGTGTCTGTGTGAGATCCTGCTGATTGACATGGCTCTGTATCCCAATGCAAGCCTGCAAATATGATACATGACCCAGTCCTGAGTGGAGGGAAGGGGCTGCTTGCCATATTATTATGCGTCCTCCTTAAGGTTTCAGGGGAGGCACTGCATTCAGTTGTACTTCTACTGGATGAAAACTGAAAATATCTGTAAATGATTAAAATGGTAGGAGAGAAACAATCATAAATATTTATCATCTATCACTACTGATTTATTTTTCTAATGTTGTTGTTACTCATAGGACCAGATCTGGCTTGTATTGGCTTCAGTAGCACATGTACAATACACTGGAATTTGGCAATAATTATGTTTGCATAAATTTAAAACATCACATGGTTAAATTAAAGAGAATTATAGGTATAACCTTTGTGGCCTTCTGTCAGATTTTTCACATCTTCTCGCAAATGTAATAAAAAAATGCACATGGAGTTCTGCATGTTCTGAACTTTTTGAACACACCTTTACAAGTAACACTAAAATAATATGAAGCTTTAAAATTTGATGTTACAACTTGACCCATTCCTGAAATTTCAAGCACTGCCTAATTATTATTTTAATGGTATTTTTGGCAAGATAGGTCTGTATTTTTCTTTGTAATTGCTAAGAGCTGCATTTATCGTGCTCATGTTTCCAGCATGATTTCAGCTGAAATTATTTTATTGGGACACACAGTGCTCCATTTAAGAATAAGATGAATAAAGATACACTTGAGGTACAAGAAATTAAGAGAAGAACAGTGTAACATCCTGCAGGCTTGTGGCTTGTCCGTTATTACTGCTTACTTTAAAAATCTCCTTTAGTTTGCAGTCAAATCCCCTTCTCATATCTGTTTTGATGTAATATTTTTCAGAGAAACAATTCATCATACAATCTATATGGCAATAAGTAGCAAACCATTGCAGCTTTTCATACAATGAAACCAAATCCTGTCCTTTTATTTACTAAACTAGATGAGCTTTCTAAAACATGGGGATTTTTTAAATAGTTATGTGGCTCAGAGCCAGCAGGCAAACCTGTTTTACTGATGGGGTCTCTACTTACCAGTGTTTCTGTCATCAGCCTGACCTTGCAGCTTTCTATAGTGCCATTATACCCTGGGTGCTGGCTTATTTTCATACTGCAGCCCCCAACTACTTGATCCCACTTCATCTACTTCACGGACACAGACATTTGTTGGGCTTATTAGCTCAGCAGGAGCCTTATCATATTTTGTATCTGAGGCTGCTGGAGATGTCAAGAGATGGAAATGCTGTGTAGCTTTTTATCCTCTCTTCTTGCACTTTCTCTGAGAGCCCAGTAGTGCATTTGGATTCAATGCTCTCCTGCCACTAGCTGCTGAGATCTCTTTAAATATGTCTAGCTTTGCCATCTGTACCAATAACACTGCAAAGGCTTAGCCATGATTAGGCTGTCAAGATTTATTAAGTTAAAAAGTATCAAAGTTTCTTGCTGCAACCCCAGACCTTTTAAGAGTCCACCTTCTTTAGAAACCCTTCCCCCTCCTGACTAACACTACAGTCAATGTGCTTCGCTTGACCTTGACCAACATATGCACCCGGGGAACACTAATGAATTTGGGCCAATTCATCTTGGAACTCCAAATTTAATCAGGCTGACATGCCAGGGAAAGCAGACTGTAATTAACTCCTAGCATTTTAGGTAATCTGTAAATTTCATAAACTTAGCTCGATCTGTTTTTGTGGTATTAAGCATTTTTTTTTCTTTGTGGATTTGCTTAACAGACTACATTTGTTAAAATAATAGGATAATAACAATTTAAAAGTAAGCATTTTCTCGTAAAATTTAAATCCCTTTAAAAAATACTATTTGTCCAGGAGAAATAGGATGCTACTAAACAATGTATTTTTAACAACCTGCCTAGTAAAACCAAATGAATCTAGTGTTATCATTTCTTTTTGAAAATGAGTCATTCACTCATTTCAAGATGTTTGTTATGAAAAGGTACAATCTATCAAAATAAAAGATAAAAACAAAAACAAAACGACAACAACAACAAAACTCTGCTTGGTGTTATCTTTCAAATGGCTTAATTGGTGTAGAAGAGATAGTGGCATTAAAAACTAGCCCATAGGGCTCCTGTTTTGTTCTGCTTCAATTTATTATTATTTGTATAATGGTAGCACTCAGAGGTTCCGGTCAGGATCAAGGTCCCCCTGTGTGAAGTGCTGTATGAATGCAAGGTTCTAGCCTTTAGGGAAAAAAAAAAAAAAAAAGAAAAAAGAAGAAAAAAAAAAAGGAAATACAGTAAAATATTGATTAAAAACAAAAAATAACAACAACAACTACAACAACAAACACTAAACCAAACTGCTCTGAAACTGCTACTCAAATCTCCAGGCTGAAGTAATGTCTCTGGCTATTTGTTTTCTTCTTTTCACATCTTCATAGAGGACCAACAGCACACCTACGCCCTTACCTCTCCACAGTGGTCCTGACAGGCAAGAGATTCTGGGTGGTAATGAATAGAAGAAAGTCAGAACTCAGTGAATTGAATTATTATATCATGATCTAAAAGAAAAAAAAAAAATATAAGAGACTGAAACCATGGCTACATTAACAGGATGCGATCTCAACAATTATAATCTTTTGATATTTTGTACATAACAAAATTATCTGAGGCAGAACCATTCCAAAGACTGAAACATACACTTACGTACCTACATACTTACGTATACATACATATACATATAGTATTCTATATCTGCATTTACTAAAGACCTGTTAAAGGAAAACAATCAAATAAAGCTAGAGATTGCTTCAGTTGCTTCAGTCAAAGAAATGTTAGTTTTTTAACATTTAACAGCAGAAGCAGAGAAGCACCAGAGCTATTCATTTAAGCTCATTTCTTGAAAGTGTGTTTTGTATATATATAAAAGAAAAAAAAAAAAAGAAAAAGAAAAAAAAAGAGTTCTGCTCTGTTGTTTTTTGACCCCCAAAAAATTAATGGATGCATTTTTTTAAGGCAGACAGCTGAACAAAATACCACAATGAACAAAAAGTTCACCCAGTTTTGTTAATATTTATACTCTCACTTTTCATAGAGAAGGATGAACAGTATTTTATTGACAACTAATTCAAAATCTTTGATTTTGAAAATTAACACATAATTTTTTTAAATTTAAAAATTAACACATATACAAATAAGTATACAGTGAGTGACAAAAGAAAGCATGTGCCTTAACCTTTGCACACTTAATCTGCTAGGCTGGAGATACTGAGTGTCTCTGTCTAGAAAGGAAGAATAAGAACCAAGCTCAAGCATAATATGAACACAAGCACACATACACAATGTATGTACATGCTCAACAATCATACACAACAATCACAGAATCATGAGATTATCTAACTTGGAAAGGACCTTCAAGATCGTAAAGTCCAACAGTCGACGACCTACTGAGCGCCATCACTAAACCATGTCCCTTACTACCACATCCACATGTCTTTCAAGGCATGGGGACTCCACCACTTCCCTAGGCAGTCTGTTCCAGTGCTTTGCCACCCTTTCTGTGAAGAAATTCTTCCTACTTTCAATCTAAACCTCCCCTGGAACAATGTATATATAGACTATGTGGGATGAGATTTCTGACTTTGTTCGACGTGGTTAATGAGACTTTAGATGGGCAAATCAGCTATGGTGTCTCTTTCATGAATGTTTTCTTCACAGTAAAGAAACCATGGTGTAACATTACATGGTCATGGAAGCTCCTGTGCCATCTTCACAGCTGTGTTCAATAAAGTCTTTGGTTTCTAAATGCACAGGACCAAGGGCAATAAAAGCAATTCAAGGCTTCTTTCCTTTACCAGACTGGAAAACCTAGGCATAAACTGTTCCTGCTCTTTGTTGGTATATGGCTGTACACATTCATGAGTCTCCACAGAAACAAATATGTATTTTCACATTTTTGTCAAGGTTCTGAATGTTGAAAAATATATCTTACCTACTCTCACTCTATATCAAAAAACTATCTAGGTCTCTTCTTTAATGTGTAGAGTACCAAGGACTTTTGAAAAACACACAAATATTAAAAAAAAAAAAGAAAAAAGAAAAAAGGTGGAGTCTATATAGACATGTCCAATAGTGAGCTGTATATTTTGAGATGAAAAAAAAAAAAAAAAAAAAAGTCTTCATATATGCCGTTATGATTTATTATGCAAATTCCTGATCCTAATGGCTAGTAAAAGCTAGCAAAGTGCAACTGGCTACTTTAATGACCGGAAACATAAATGCTGGTTCACAGAAAATAATCTCCCAACCATCATAATGTGTAATGTATCTATCAAGACACTAAACACTTGACCAGAGTGATCTCACCTGCTGTTGAATGCTCTCTAAAATCCTTTTTTTGACTGGTTAATGAGACTGTTATGGTGCAGACAAGTTACTTATGTCAACATAGTGGAGCCCTTATAATCAGGCTTTATGCAGGAATAGACAATGCAGACTGCTTGGGTGGTTGTGATGGGTAGCCTTTGTTTATCTGGTTAAGGAATACCCAAGGTTATGCAGTAGCATTTTAAGTAGATCTCAGTGAATTGTGAGCTAGCTGTCCAACCAGAAGATATGTATATGGAGTCGTGCAAGAACTAATCTTCTGGAAGAAATGTCAGACAACATCGAAGGACTATGGGGATGCTGTTTGCCTTTGTAGGGAGAAAATTTGTGTGGCCAACGCCCAGTTAGAGTTGAAGCTGGCCAGATCTGTGGGAAACAATAAAAAGGACTTTTAAAATATGTGAATAGAAGAAGGACCAGAGAAAACATAGGTCCACTACTTGATGGGGGTGTTCACCTCACAAACAAGGAGATAAGCAAAGCAGAGACATTTAATGCATTTCTTTTTGGAATTTAATGCCATTCTTTACCTCTGTCTTCAATGCCAATGATGGGCTTTGGGACCCAGGTGCTATGAGATGGAGGATTGTGACAGTCAGAATGATAAACTCCCAGCCAACCTTGAATGTGTAGGGGATTTACTGCTCTACCTGGATCATTACAAGTCCATGGGTCCAGGTGGGTTTTATCCCAGGGTGCTCAGAGAGCTGTCTGACTTCATCGTGGGACCTCTCTAAATTATTTTTCAATGGTCTTGGGAATCTGGAGAGGTCCCAGTTGGCTGGAAGCTGGTAAATGCTGTACCAACTTTCAAGAAGGGCAAGAAAAAACAAAACAAAACAAAACAAAAACTAACAAACAAACAAACAAACAAAAAAACAACACCAAAAACTTGGCAACTACAAGCCTGTCAGTCTCATGTCAGTGCCTGGTAAAATTATGAAGATTATCCTGGGAGTTACTGAATTGCACCTGGGGCACAATGCAGTCATTGGTCCCAGCCAACATGGGTTCACGAGGGGTAGGTCCTGTTTAAAAAATTTGATTTCCTTTTATGATAAGATCATCCATCTAGTTGATCAAGGGAAACCAGCTGATGTAATCTTTTTGGATTTCAGTAAAGCTTTTGACAGTTTCCCATAGGAAACAGGGCAAAATGTCCAGCATACAGTTGGAAAAAAACATACCATGAGTGAACAATTGGCTGATGAGTAGGACTCAAAGGGTTGTGGTAAATGGGGCTGCAGCAGACTGGCAGCCAGTCACTCGTGGGGTCCCCCAAGTCTCCCTTTTAGTGCCACTTCTCTTCAGTGTTTTTATAAATGATTTGGATATAGGACTAGAAGGTGTGTTGAGCAAATTTTCTGATGATACTGAACTGGGAGGAGGTGTTGACTCTGTTGAGGGTGGAAAGGCCTTGCAGAGAGATCTGGACAGATTGGAGGGCTGGACAGTTACCAACCGCATGAAGTTTAACAAGAGCAAGATCCAGGTCCTGCACCTGGGAAGAGGGAACCCTGGCTATATGTACAGACTGGGGGATGAGATGCTGGAGAGCATCCCCGCAAGAGAGGGATCTGGGGATTTGGGTTAATAGCAAGCTGAATATGAGCCAGCAGTGTGCCCTGGCAGCTGGGAGGGCCAACTGTATCCTGGGGTGCATCAAGCACAGCATTGCTAGTCAGTCGAGGGGAGTGATTGTCCCACTCTACTCTGTGCTGGTGCAGCCTCACCTCGAGCACTGTGTGCAGTTTTGGGCACAACAGTAAAAAGAGGATATGAAACTATTGGAGAGTGACCAGAGAAGGGCTACGAAGATGGTGAAGGGCCTAGAGGGGAAGACGTGCGAGGAGTGGATGAGGTCACTTGGCCTGTTCAGCCTGGAAAAGAGGAGGCTGAGGGGGGACCTCACTGCAGTCTACAGCTTCCTCATGAGGAGGAGTAGAGGGGCAGGCGCTGATCTGTTCTCTTTAGTGACCATTGATAGGACCTGAGGGAATGGTGTCAAGCTGCGACAGGGAAGGCTGGATATCCGGAAGAGGTTCTTCACCGAGAGGATTGTCATGCACTGGAACAGGCTTCCCAGAGAAGTAGTCATGGCACCAAGTGTGTCAGAGTTTAAGAAGCATTTGGACTGTGCTATTAGTCACATGGTCTGAATTTTTGGGTAGACCTATGTGGTGCCAGGAGTTGGACTCGATGATCCTTATGGGTCCCTTCTAACTCGGGATATTCTATGATTCTAATCTCACCCCTTCTTTTCAGAGACAGTTGTATCTGTGGAGATAATTTTGATGCCATAATTTTACTGTATTTTTACCAGCTGCATCATCTCCATTTTAGTCTCTACAATTAGTATATCACCAAAAAAAAAAAAAAATGTTTCAATTGAAACAAGAACAAGAGTAGCTAAAAGGCCAGTGATAGTCAGCTGGATAAGACACTTAAAATTCTTAAAGCAATCTCTTACATGTAAAAGTAAGTTAATGCAAAACACTGAAAGGAGCTATCAGTAATGTTGACTGTACCTTCAAAAAAGGATATCCCTCCACTACATGGTAATGCAGAACAGTCTTGAGGCTGTATTAGATTCACTGATAGTCCTGACTGTACAGATAATTGTGGTAAGAGATGGTTGCAATTCCACTTCCCCAGGAGACTGTGCCTACTCCTGTCAAAGGAAGATCTGGAAACTGTGATTCATGCTTTTATCATCTCTTTTTTTTTTTTTTTTTGCTAACAAGGACTAAGGGCTCCAGAGAAGTTTCATCTTGTGCAACACTCAGCAGCCCACCTCTTAAGCAAGAAAACAGATCATAATGGAAATCTGCACACTGTAATGGATTTCTGCATTTATTATCCAGATACAAATCAACTTCCTGGTTCTTATATTTAAGACCTTAACATTTTAGATACTGGCTTCTATCCAAGATCCACCAATGCAACTGTGCTTATTGCAAATTCTAAAGTGTATGGAACCCATGCTCAAATGCTCAAAAGTGTTTTCTCTATATAATTTCTGGAAGAAATTAGGAAAATTTATCATACTTCAAGATGTAATACAAATCACACCTTGTCAAAAGCAAACCTGCATAATGATGCAGCTCTAAGGAGGAGTAACAAAGAACAAAGGAAAAAGGAGGAAGTGGAAAGAAAAATAGGAGAAAAGAAGTGCATTCCTCCAAACCCAACTAAAGTTAGGAAAAGTTAAGGGCAGAATCTTTTCCTTAGACATCCATAATTTACTTCTGAGAGTTATGGAGGTATTAAATGTATTGGTGGAATTAGTGAAACTTGACAGATTTCTGCCCAAGAAGCTTACAATCTGAGGGTCCTTGTGTGATGTGCTGAGCAGGAGCAAAAGCAAAAAAATGAAGTGATTTGGCATAGAGATAAAGCTTATAGAACTTCAAGGAAAATGGAGTCATGGCATCCCTTACTTGTGTACCAATACACCCACATGCTCAACTCTTTTTTTTTTTTTTTTTGGCTACTGATAGATGTTTTACCAAGTGCTCTTTTTAAAAAGTAAATATGGAAAGAAGTAGAGGAATGAGAGAAAGAGAGCAGAACATCAGCTAACAGGAATTGGAATTTTAATTTTAGTGTTTTTCATGTATTGTATTTTGACAATAAATTGTGTATATTTTGAGAATAGCTAGGAATGACCTAATTACATGATCCATATTTTACCTAGTTCTAAGGATATACTGTGGGTATCCACTGCTACATTTTAAACTTACTTTTGAGTTTTGGCAATGTTTAGAGGAAAATGCACATTAAAATAAGCACACATTCCTAGGTCTAAATGCCACCATAAATAATTTCTATGAATTAAAATTATTTTATTGTATTTAGATTTTTTCAAGTTAATGTATTTTTGCAAGCATGCAGAGCCAAGGCTGTAGGTTTTAGAAGAAAAGGGAGGATGTTTTGAGACCCCAAATTGCCATTTTTTTAAATCACGATCAATGTTCCCCAGTTTGAGCATTTATTGCCCTGAACTACTTATGTTCAAAGTAAATACATTGAAATTGAGGACTGTTGTGGTTTAACCTGTCTGGCAGCTAAACACCACACAGCCGTTCACTCACCCTCCCCCCTCCCTCTCTGGGATGGAGGAGAGAAATGGGAAAGTGAAGCCTGGGGGTTGAGATAAAGACAGTTTATTAAAATAATAATAATAATAATAATAATAATATGTACAAACAAGTGATGCACAATGCAATTGTTCACCACCCGCTGACCGATGCCCAGCCGAACCCCGAGCAGCCGGCCCCCCACCCCAGCTAGCCACCCCTATATATTGTTCAGCATGATGTATGGAATACCCCTTTGGCCAGTTTGGGTCAGCTGTCCTGGGTCTGTCCCCTCCCAGCTCTTGCTGCACCCCCAGCCTGCCTGCTGGCAGGACAGAGCGAGAAGCTGAAAAGTCCTTGGCTTAGTGTAAGCATTGCTCTGCAACAATTAAAACATCAGCATGTTATCAGCACCCTTCTCATCCTAATCCAAAACATAGCACCCTACCAGCTACTAGGAGGAAAATTAACTCTCTCCTAACTAAAACCAGGACAAGGACACAGAAAATATTAATTCTGTCGCATTATGACAGCAAGGTAGGTTTGTCAACTGGCTGGTTTACAGCTGGTCTGCCTAGTTTTATTCTAGTTTATCCCAGCTCTTTGGAGCTACTTAGTATGGACAAGCTCTTCAGCACTAGAACAGCAGTCACTAGCCTGAAGTGTTCATAAAAATATGCTGTGATGGGCTCTCTACACCAACCAGTAGGAACCTTCTGTCCCATCATGGAATGTGGCTTTCTCCTTGTTACTCTATGTCTGAGTTTCACAAACAAAGAGGATCGGGTATGAGGCTCCAGTGAAATCATAAAACATTTACCAGTCTGTTATTACCACCAACCTGGTTATTAGTGGGGTGGGGTGCTCTATCTACTTTCTGGCAGTAGCCCCAAAACTGCTGACAGATTTATGGGAAAAAGAAAACATATGTTCTTCTAGGCTCTGCCCAACATGGTGAAGGTCTCCATTTTTCCCTACATCTGAACAACCCCAGGGTGCAGCTAGTACTGTCCTAGTAAGTGGCTCTGTCCTTGTAAAGTAAGAATATGTAAAATGGGTAAACATTTTTGGAATTTGTTCAAATGCTATTATAATTTATTTGTATAGTACAAACAGTAGTCCAGGCTACTAAAATAGGTAGGAAGGCAGAGTATTTTCTTCCAATACCGTATAATCTAAGCAGTATTCAGACAAAGAACCCAGTCTTGGGAGATACTGAGCTGCTACAGTGACAGGTACTGTAGAACGGCCTAAGTTAGATTCCTAGAGCAACCTGAATTTACTCTGAGGAAGTGAAAGGTTAGTGTTGGATCATGTTCAATGCAAGGAATAAGACAAGGCCAAACTGCTACAAGGAGTAAGAGTTCAGAGCTGCAAATCTAAGAATATAATTTTGTGGAGGCTTTTTAGAGGGTACAGAATGCTGCTGCTGAAAAGAGTAGTCAGTCCTAGACTTCATTAATTAGGTGTAGGCCGGCAAGACTGATGCCCTTGTACATTTTTACATTTTTTCATGCTTTTGATTACCATTTAACAACCACTGCTCCCATGGTATCATGCAATCTTCACTGAGTCTGTGATTAGCTGGGTTGATAGCAGTAGAGATAATCCTAGGTTTATGTACTAAGGAATGTTTTTAAGTCCTGCCTTAGGATTTGCCACCATTAGGCTGGGGTTGTCTAGATGGAGAATAGAGATGCTAGTAAACAGTAATGTGAATTTATAAGTCTGGCTACTCTGTGCAGGGACAGCTTTCATTAGAAAGTGCGGTGGGTAGCACCAAACAATACATACTAGGAATATCCATACAAAAATCTACTTGTTTAGACAGGTATGAAGACAGAGTACTTTACTTAAAGAACTTATCTAAACAGCATATAAAGAAAGAACCTAGTCTTGGGAAGTGCTGTAGTTGGTGCTCTGTTAATTCACACCCTAGCTAAATTCTTGTATAGACAAGCAGAATTTAAGTCTTATAAAATGTGCATGGTTAGAGTGATCTCATATATCATTTCTAATGGGACATCCTTCAAGTAGTGTCATTGGTAGCCAAACATTTGGCTTTGGAGAGTTCCTTCTTTACATCACTGCTGCTTACAGGCAGAACAGCAACTCCTGCAAGCACATCTGATAAACTTCCACTGTGTACTAGTTTATGTTTTGCCTCTACAGATGTCCATCGGGAGACTGTAAGACAGGAGTCATGGAAATATGCCAATGGTCACGGCATCAGTTCAATGCCTAAGATGCCTTCTAGGTGCTGGGCACTTCCCTAGCTATTAGCTGCTGCCCTCCTCAGTGCTCCAGCCAACCTTCTTGGCTCCTACCACAAGGCATTATTTGTTGCTATTTTTTTGTGGGGGTTGCAGCAGCCAGAAGAACCCAGGCACATCAGTGGGACCCCAGAGGGAGTCCTATCCTGCCTCTCCTATAGTTTCTGGACTTAAAAAAATCTGTCAGGCCTATAAAACATAATTTCCTAGATGTATGCAATACAAAAGGTTCGAAATTATATTTCAAAATTATATTTCATAATTCACCAAACACATGAGCAATTTCTGGAATTGAACAGCTCTGTTCAGTCCTTTACTCTTTATAAATTTATGAGAAGGTTTTTGGCCTGTCACTAATAGGTCTCTAAATTAATAAGCTGATGTGTATTGCAGCACTCTAGGGCAAGCTTCTTTCAAGTTTAGAGTCTAACAACCTGCCTTATGTCATACTGTGGATTCACCCTTAGCAAAGGGCTGAATTTTCAGCCTGCCTCACTTTCTGTGATAGTTTATAGTGTCAGCTTCTCATTCTATGTCAACAGTTAATATTAAATACAGGAAAAAAATAATAATAATAAAAAATCACCGTCCTAGCATTGAACACTAAGATTAATCTATCCTTTCAATAGAATTCTGGAAAGAAGGAAGAGAGAATGGAGCTTTTTTTTTTTTTTTTTTTTTTTTTTTTTTTTTTCTTTACAGAACCTTTTCAAGGAGAATGAAAACACCATTTCATTATGTGCAGGCTGTGAGGCTGTGATTGAAGTCTGTCAATTCCATGGCTGCCCAGGGCTGAGTTTGTAGTCTTGGGCATCCATATGTACTTGCACACCACCACCAGTACAGCCAACATAACAATACACCGGCAGAAGGACAAGATCACATTTGACGTGCCACAGCTGGGTCCATGGGATAGCGCTGTGGCTGCCCAGAGATAACAGGTTTTCCGGACACAAAAGGCAGGATGCGTATCTTGTATAAGGCCAGTTTTTATATTATCTTCATCTATTCCTGCCCACCCAAGATATTTCTAATCTTGCTGTAATAACAAGCAATAGAGAACTGAGAATTATACTGCTAGCTCATTGCACAAATGTGTTTTTTACCTCCTAAAGAGCTTTGTTGTCCTTGTCTGCAAACAGGTAAGGTTCCCATCCCTCACCACCCCTACATGCATCAAGCTGATCTGTAATGTGGTACACATTTGTCTTATCTGCACTGGAAGACTTCTGTATTGTGGGTTTAGTTGGGTCTATGGGTCTATGAAGAGAACAGTATGTGACTAGATATAGCTACAAAAATATATAAGATATTAGTTATTTAAAAATGGTAAAAAAAAAAAAAAGATAAAAAATCAATTTTGGGAGGAGGGTTGTGGACAGAAACAATGGAGTAGACACTGTGGTACACCCACCTTCTGTGCATTTAACTGTTCAGTCACCACATCGCTAGAAAGAAAGAGTGATTTAAAGCAGACCTGCAGCTAGCATAAATCAGGAAGCATCTCTGCAATCAGTGGTTTCAAATGTGCATAGTTTAAGCACCATGTTGCATTTTTCGTCATTTCTTGAAGACCAAATGAATATCATCACTGCATATTATGTAAGGATTATTTAGTAGGCATAGGTAAGCCCTCTGTTAAATGGGAACATATTACAGATGGAGTGCATTTGTACATAGCAGCAAAATGCCTGCAGTTCTGATTATATAAAAAGAAAGGCACAAAATCATGGTAATTAATATTTCTGTAAGGGACAAAAGTAAGCCCAAGCTTATAAGCAGTTTCTAAAGGCATTCTATAAAACAGAATAACTGTATACATGTGGGTGGGTGGGCAGGTGGGAGAGACAGACAGACAAGGGGGAGAGAGAGTAAAACACAGAAAGATGGGAGGGAGAAAAATGTTTAGGATGTATGCTGCAGAAAGCATTTTATTTTTATTTTATTTTATTTTTTTGGACAAGAAGAAAAAAGGATTGAAGTTCAAATTAAACTGCCACACAATCTTCACATGTGATCCACTCATTATATATTTATTGTTTCTTGACTATTGAAAAATGATCGCTATCACTGCTATTATCACCCAGCTTTCAGAAAAACAACAACAACCACAGCAACAAAAACCAAATACATGTTATCTACTGCATTATCTCAATAGGTCAGGTTATATACTGTACATAATTAAACAGAGTGATGAAACATTCATACCGGCTGCTTTCATTTCACAGCTTTTTGTTTTCACACAGAGAAGCTAGGTGTGCCAAAATCCTTTTCTCCTCTACTTTGGTAAGAGGGCAAGCATACAGTCCTTTCAAGAACTGGTGCCAGTGCCACCCATGAGTCAGCGTGATGTATTTAATGCTCCATTTGTTAGAGGCTAAGCACATTACCCTTACAGTGCCCTAACCTCTAATAGCTTGGTGCCAGGGAGCCCAAGCCTGGTCCTGAACCTGAATTACTACTCCACGTTTTACTGCAGTGTCAGTTGTCTCTAATACATACATTAGACAAAGGCAACACGGTGTATCATTTGAGCATTAGGGTCTGGTATTAGGAGATGTATCTTTATCAGAATATTTCTCATTCCCTTGTAATACATCAAAAATAGGAATGAAAAATTAGACATGAATTTGAGGCACAAAAATTTTATGTTTTCATCATTTTGTACTAAAGCTGGAATAAAAATATAGGTGCTTGTAATATGGTGCGCAGATCTGACATATAGCTCTTGATGTTCAGGGTTAAATTTAAATCTACATTGCCTGGTTACCAATCTCCGCAGTTGCACCCAGGCAGGACTAGGAAAGATTGATGATTGTGATTGTGAGATTAATCCTGTAATGTTTACAAGACTCCTGAGCTGAAACCTGGTTGGTCATATCATGCTATCCAGAGAAGGCCGCTTGGTTTGCCAGGGTAATTTCTTCTGATGCAGTAAATAACTAGGCATAATGAAAATACTCTGATGTATTCTACTGCCTGATTGATGCTCTGCATGCGATACGGCAAAGCAGTGCACTTCCTATCACAAATTTACATATACAAACCAGCAGAAGAAGCATGATAATGTCAGCATCCTCCAGAAGCCCTAGGATGCTACACAATTTTATAGCAGTTATGAATTACTGTTGACCTTTCTGGCCTCTTATACCAGTATGCTAGACTCAAGCATATTGAAAGTCATCAGTCTGAAGCAATCGTTCTTTACATAATCATGGTTATTTTTGTGTGGGAGGATAGTGTTTCTTTCATTGTTAAAAATTAGCAGTGAAGAATATCACTGCTGTGATTCAATGGCCAATCTGTTTTAAGCATATATTTTAATAGAAACATAGGAAAGGATGATTTGAATTCTTCAGACCGCTTTTATAATGCAAACAATACGAAAACATGGACTTCCACAATTTAATACATAATGAAAGAGCATAGCTGCTGTACTGGTTTCAACACAGATATTTTTTTTTTTTCTCTTTTTTCCCCTTTGGAAACAACAACAACAACAACAAAAAGGTTAAAAGGTCTTATCACTATCATTTAAACTAAATTTCTTACTGGATTTTGCAGGTTAATAATTTGCAAAATTAACAGGAAATATTCAGTAGTGTTATAAAAGTCTTTCAAGTACAAATATAGATTAAATCTTTGAAATCATGTAGATGCATTAGTTAAAGAAGCTTCCATATCTCATACTAAATATTTGAATAATCAGGCTTTCAGAACATCGCTAAAACACAGCTCCTTATTATCATTTGCATTTTAATGTCCTTAAAATTATTACACTAAGGGAAATGTTTTTGATACATTACAGCATTTCCTCTAAATGTGTGATTATGTTAATGGGTTTTCAATCAGGATCCTAGCCTGACACCATAGGAAAATTTATGCAAAGTTCATACCCTGTCAGGGCCTTTAATCAGGACCATTTATTAGACCCCTGCCTTCTTTGATGGTTGCTGCACCCTTTATTAAATATACTGACTTGGCCATCTGAAGAAAAGGACAATAAAAGGTTACTGGGGATGAAAGCATGAATGCTATTTGCTCATGTTTCCTTTACAGACACTTCTTCAATAATTAAGGAAGGTCTTTCTTTGGCCTTTTAAGCTTTTGAAGTGCATATCAAACATAACACTTAGTTCTTGTTTTTATGGAATGTTTAATGCACAGATTTAGGCTTAAGCACAAGTAAACTAACTTCAAGGTTGCTAACAGAATTCATTTAAATAATTTTCACCAAAAAATCACAGCAACCACATATGTCTACTCACAAGTTGAGCTGTATTTAACTGAGGCAATTAAGCTTACTTTAATATAGAACTATTAAAAACAATGAATTTTTTTAACCTCTTTATTTTGCTAATGGTGGTCATTTCCCTCCCCTCCCCCCCACCCCACCCAGAGAATCTTAACATAGCAAAGTCATCACTGAATCTGATAAAAACAGCTTTTGTTGTGAGAAATGTTTCCAGGGTTTTCCAACATATATGTTAGTTATCTTCAGAATTACTTAATACACTGCTTAGGAAGTTGTAGGAGGGTTGATACTGTCATGAGTGACACTATTTTTTCTCCTGGATCACATGCAGAGAAAAACACAAGAAACTGAAGATCTGACTAAGTAGTATTGACAACCTGGGGTTTGGATACAAATTCAGTATGAGAAAACAGACTCACTTCAATGGAATACAAATAAACAATGAATTCTGTTTTAACATGTCTAAATAGGTAGTAGGTGACTGACAGGCTTGGTTCTCATAGGAAAGCCATTAGTAGAGCATTTGATAGGAAAACGTTTGATTTGAATGCAAGTTGCGTTTCCCCTCAGGGGGTGATCTGAGTGGTATACTGGGGATTCACAGGAGCCCTTTTCACTAGAAAATGCCTGCTGGGCTCTATCTTGGTAAATGAAATTTGTAGGATCCCCCTAATACTAACAAGTATATAACTATATCATCTATTTAGAAGGCATGCTAATTATATAGGTTCACTGATGTTCATTTTTTCATTCTGCAAAAATATATTAAAAAGTTTTAATAATGAGCACCTGGGTCAATTCTGTGTCCAGTCTGGAAAAAAATAATAATACTTCATTAGTTTAATTATCAATATATATATTGCTCTGAAAAAAGGAATTCATTATTTTTCCCCACAAGCAAATGGTAAATGTTCAGTGAAAAGAAAAGATTACAGCAAGAAATTTCTTACATAAATTCTACTGACCAGATCTAGAGTAAAGTTTTAATATCTAAGAAACTTCCACGTGAACAGTTATCTGGCTTTTTTTTTTTTTTTTTTTTTCCAGATACTAAACTACCTCATTGAAACTGTATTTTAAATACTATTACAGAGATCATAAGTATTTCTATAATGAATAATCTTTAATAAGCTATTTAGATAAAAATAGAATTAATAGTGTTCAGATTTCTACACACCTTCGTATGCATGTCTTTAGATGGTAGATACTTTTTCAACAAATGAAATTGTCTAAATTGTAGAGCACAAAATATCGTTATATTCTAGAAAATAAGGGGAGATTTGATTTTTTTTTTCTCACATCATAATCTTAAAAAAAAAAAAAAGATTTTATTTTATACACTAATATGTGGTCCAAATATACACCCTCTAAATTTCAATTTGTTTAAATTGCAAAGAACAAAAATAAAATACAAATAGGGACCAGGTTCAGAATAAGGGAAGAAGGCACTAAGGAGTTAATATTCAGAGATGAAGGTTGGAGTTAGGGATTGTTTGTGACACAGTAATGCTGCTGAGAATAATCTTAGTAAAACAACCCTTCAAAATTAGTATTATGTTTAATTGTATGCATGTGTTTCTGATATATCTCATCAGTGCTATGCATCATTTTATCTTTCTGTTTGTCCACACAGAGAAGCAAGCAGACTGAATGAACCCTGTAATGCCTGATAGTTTGAAAGCGGAGAATGCATGGTATGCAGCTTAAAGCACATCAAAGAAAGTGTGACAGAACCTCAGTATGTCTTCCTTTTATACAACACGTTGTAATTAAGTAGAAATACTATTTCTTTTATTTATGCAGTTTAGTAGATCAGAAGATACCTTTCTGAATTAGTAATTACTAAGATAAAACAAAATAAAAAAATCCCTCCCAATGCAGTAGAAAAATGAATATATATATATATATATACTTCCCTGAATAAGGAAAGCAGGAAGGAGGATATTAATTCATGTAAAATAAGGTTTGTTGGTTTATGTTGTAGTAAAGTACCCTGATTAGCTGCATGGATCAGGTGTAAGGACATTAAAGGGGATAAGGTGGCTTCTGAACATATATGAATGTATAACATGTAATATAAATATATATCTGTAGCTGTCTGTATTGCTCATGCGCATGCACACACATTCTGCATATGTTAGGCCTTTCTGAGAAAGAGGCAAACAATATAGTTGAAAATCAGCATCAGCAAAAGGCAGCAATCCCAGGGTTCCATCTGAGCCAATCACTTAACATATCATTCATAATGCTAGCCTGCTCCCATCATCCTCACCCTGTCACTGGCATCTTTCTTCATTTTCTTCTGCTTCTCAGTTCCAAGAAAGTGGAACCACTGTATCATTTACTGTCCACAACCAAAGCTGCTGATTTAAAGGCTGATTTTTTATTTTCCATAATATCATATAAATATCCTTTCTGCTCTCCATAAAAGTTAAACTTCAGAAAGATCTTTGGTAATTTTAACATTGAAAACATTGCAGAAGCAACTTTTTTTTTTTTTTTTTTTTTTTTTCCTCTCTCCCACAGTCTCTTTCCTTTGTGATAAATTTTATAATTACAAGCTTAAAAAAAATCCAATGTGTTGTTCTTCCCCTGTGATTATTACTATTATTATTATTATTATTTTATCACATTATCTTCCAGGGTTATACAACTAAATCATGGAGGAAAACTTAAATGTTAGGTTTTATTTATGCTCAAGGAAATTTCTAAATTCCTAAAAAAAAAAAGAAAAGAAAGAAAGCTGCTATAATTTTTTCTTTAATGAGAAGAAAAATGACATTTATTAAGCCTACCCCCCAAATGTTGTTAGTTACATTGTATTTATTAATGGTTCCTAAAAGAATATATGGCATTTTTTCTCTTTATTTTTTTTTTTCATTATTATTGTTGTTGTTGTTGTTACAGTGGACAGTGATGACTCTCTGTCTTAAAACCTAATCACTAGTGCCTATTAAATTTGGGTTTCATATGTTGCTGGAGGTAGAACTGATTATCATAGTGAATGAAATACTTGTTTGGTGTATTCCCAGAGGGCAAAAAGTCATTCTTCAAGGTGATGCATCTCATTTGAGGAATACATTAACAATTGAAGGCAGTTAAAAATACATGTGAACTCCCAGTGAGGCAAATCTGAGGTTGACCACATATATTTACTGACTGACTCTTGGCTCTTTCAGGGGAGAAAACTGTGATATGGAAGGCTGGTTTCTGCAACACATGAGACCTTAATTTACAACTCTAATGTGGCAAGTAGATCATAGCTGCTTAGAAAATATTTAGGATTTAATGCTCTGTATGGATTTTAGATGCGTTTTGTATCTTCGAAGGTTAAAGAAAAAGTATGAGAAAAGATAAGGCTCAACAGCATTAAAGGTCAAGTTTGTGATAGAAATTAACTTCTCATTTCAAGGTTGCGTGATAAAATAAAGAATAAGACAGATGCATTTTTGAAACCATGCTGAGATCCACAAAGAAAAGTTGTATACAATAGAAAAGAATACACAGGATACATTAAACCCAGCATTATTGCTATGAAAAGGTAATACAGAATGATTGTATTAATTGCAGCAGCACCCTGAATGGATAGGGTGATACAGAGGATATCCTATACAATAATGAAACAGATTACTGTTACCATTTACAAGATTACAAAATTACAAAAACAGATTACAAATACCATTTTTATTTCAAATTCATTTTCAAAACATTTGATATTTGAGTGGAAATTAAAGCAGAACTAAATCTAAAATCAGGATATTTGAATTGCTCAGGTACAGATGAGCACAAAGCATGCGAAACATGAAATGTAAAGCAATGCTATGCACAAAAACAAACAAACAAAAAAAAAACAAACAAAAACTATATGGTATTTAAGTTTATTTTTATCATCATATAAAAGTCATGTTCTGCAATGTAGTTCCTTATTGCAATATAAAAAAATAATAAGAAAAAAAACACTTTTTTCAAAAGGTATAAATATTATCCTTTTGGTTCACAAAGAATCCAAATTGTCAATCTCCTGGCAAGTATAAATAGACAAGTATAAAGGTTTGCAGAATGAAAAACAGAGACAGATCAGGCCAGAATATTTTTCATCCCCAAATAGTATCTTCTTACAAATGCAAGAAATAGTGTTTTTTACTGCACATATATTTAAACGAACAAATTCATATATTTTCACCCTTATACAACCACCATTACTGTGAGAAATTCTGTGTTGAGCCTACAGATCTGACATCACATATAAAGCAAAATATCATGAAGCTTGGGAAACCAGCATTTACATGAGAAATATGGGGCTGGAAAGCCTGAAGATTCATCACTGAGAACAGTGAGATAGGATTTATGCACAGAGGTGTGTCTGCAAGTTTGGTTAGAGAGACATGTGAAAAGGAATCTAGTGCTTCGCCAGAAATTCCTGAAATGGGCTGCTGGAGAAACAGGAGATGAGGCAGAAAGAAAACAGTAACCCAACTGTGCCTTTGAAGAGAGAGAAAGCTTTCCTAACTCATACAAGTGACTTACTGGAAGGTAAGGGTAGTTTTTGTTAAAATTAACATTTAATTGTGGAGTTACAAGTCTAACAGGCACCTACTGCAGAACCACAGGATCCAGAACCATAAAGGACCATAATGAGAGACACATGGGCCACAGAATTAATGACTGGTACATGTTGGAAGTATGCAGGTTTCTTGAAAAAATGCATGATATTGTTTTCAAGATTCTGACAGAAAATCTGCCGTGTATTTTCTTCTTTAATTGTCATAATGGTTTGGAATTATTCTGAGAAACAATAACACTCTGCCCAGCTTCTTTCACAAAATGATTAACTGAAGAACCTTAACCCTTGGGTTCTAACACATTTTTCCTCTGTCTTCCCCCAAATACTTTATTATATTTTTTCCTCTCTCTCAGTCGTTTCCTACATCCTTCCTGAAGCATGGGTGGATATACATCCTACTCACAGTCTTAACATGATATGTACAGAGGGAAAATGTGTTGTGTACTTTTACCTGGTATCTGTCATATTTTTATAGCTAAGGGACATGTGAGGTATGGAGGCAGATCCTGCAGCAAAAGCTCATTTCATCAGTTGTCTTGGCTCCCTATTATGGGGAAGGGGAGGGTTGGGTCCAGCAGTGGAGCTCGTGACTCACGGAGCCATCACCCCCTATTATGTTTCTTCACTGAGTTGTAGAAGTCCATTATTATCCAGTCCTCTGAGTCTGATGGTGTTTTTTTTTTTTTTTTTTTTTTTCTTGTTTGTTTTCACTCTTTGATTTCCTCTTCTTCCTCTTCCTCTTCCTCTTCCTCTTCCTCTTCCTCTTCCTCTTCCTCTTCCTCTTCCTCTTCCTCTTCCTCTTC
>NC_048894.1:127211226-127221262 GCF_011077185.1 Oxyura jamaicensis | reverse complement strand
TCTTCCTCTTCCTCTTCCTCTTCCTCTTCCTCTTCCTCTTCCTCTTCTTTCTTTCTTTATTAAAAAGTACTATACTGCACCTGTTTTAACAGGCCATTCAAATCTCTCTATAGGAGTAAGATGTCCTCATCATTGAATACCCCACCTACCTTTGTGGCATCTGCGAGCTGGAAAGACGTGATATCAACTCCTACATTCTTGATAAAGAGTTTTGTTAACACTGAATCAAAATTTGAAATTCAGGGTCAGACTGAAAAAAAGTCCATATCTCAGCATAAACCACTAATTTCTATGATCTGTCCATAAGCCAAATCTTACGGCTTATTAACCCCATAGAGCTCAAGCTTTTTAACCAAAATATCTTTTACTAATAAATCAGATGGCTGGAAGAAGTCCCTGCTATTTGAATAAGGTTTTCATCAACAAAGTTTTAATCCCATTAAAATATTCAAACAACAACAAAAAACAACTAAACCAAACACATAACTTGATGAAAATCCGTCCCTTTTAGGAAGAAAATCTCAGTGGCATTAACAATATTTTTGCCCCTTCTTACTATATGTCTACTGACTTTGTGGGCAAAAGCTCAAATTAACTATTCATTTTTAGTTATTATTAAAATCAACATAATTCTGTCCTGTTAGTAACTCTCTGGTTCATTGTACCCTTTTGAAATATTTGGAAATTATTTAGAGTCTTTTAGTCCTTTGGAATTTCCCTTATTTTCCATTTCTTTATGGTTAACATTTATGGCTTAGTGACATTCTGAGTAGTTCCTGCATGATATCTATCTTGGCCAGTTAGCTTAAAAAAGTGTAATTCCAGCAAAAATCTTTGCTACAGAGTTTCAATTATAACAGCGTCACATGGGACAGATACATCCCTTTGTTTTATTTTGAATAAAGAACTGAAATATCTGCTGAACATTCTTGTCTTTATACATCAGTATTTGATCAAACAAACCTAACAGTGAACCTATACATGTTACCAATTAGATTTTTAAAACATTCTTACTACTTTTAATTCTATGGGCAATTGATATTTCATTGTAACTTTTGGCTTTCCTTTACTTCTACAGGTTTTAACTTTCAGCTTATATCCAATTCTATTTGTTTTTCCATTTTTCTTTCCATCATATAGTATTACTTGTTTTATTGTTGTGCCTATAGCAGCTTAAAGCCAAGAAATCCAATATAACTTTTTTTTCTTTGTCTCCCAAGTTCTAATTTCATTGATATCTACCAGGATATCCTTGAGAAATTTTCTCTTGTTAATAAGTTAAATGTGCATGCCAGTCCTGTAGATCTGGGAAAATTGACCATTTTAATAATGACCAATTATTACGATCCAATTAGTATGGTGATCATCAATATTTGCATCAATATTTTGCATTTGCACTTTGAACATTTTTAAGTCAGAAAAACACTTTATTTATCAAAAAGATGCTTGGTGCCACATTTTCTATCTTTTATGAAACATTTTATAATTTATCTATTATCTTCAGAAACTGAGATAGCTTTAAAATTGGCTGCATGAAATGGTAATCAAATGACCACATTACAGTCTAATGAAGCAATTTTTCTTATGGATGAATGCCTGTGGAGGCATACCTCTTTCCTATTGTGATCATGTATTGCATGTTAGATGCCTACCTGAAACACCATTAAAAATTTGTAACAGGTGCAACTTAAGTCTGTAAGTATCAACCATTTTGTGAATTTCAGAAATATCTGACTCAAACAAACTCCATTGATGTATTGTGTCATTTTGGGCATCCTGTTACATTCTCTGCTTACAAAATTGGTTTTAAATAATGGTTTTAATTACCTGTTCACAGATAATCCTGATAAATTTAAGTAAACAAATCACTTCATGTTTCTTCTTATACATGAGTATCTTCTCTTGTGAGTCTTGTAGTACTCAACATTAAAACACAATAGAATAGCCTCTGTTGTTGGATTTAGCCTATGTGGGATATCAATGTATGTTCTTGAATGTGTGTATTTTGTATCAGTGGTGGTCACTAGTTTTGGAAGCCTTCTACTTAAAGTCAAAAAGAAAATTTTTTGGACTCTAACTAAACCACTTCTTGCAGGTCAGCTTCTACATGCTAGTTTTAAATTAAGCTAAACAAGCCCTGACAATTTTTTTAGAAAGAATATTTTTAATTCATAAAAAGATTAAAATCAGTTTCATATTCAAACATTCATCCTTTCTCCCTTTTAATTTGTATTCTAGCAAACAGACAGATATCTCTATCTGACTCATCACTCTAACCTCCGTTTGCCTTAAATTATGTTTTCTGCTTCTCACTTTTTTATCCCATGAAGATTATATCCGGAGAAAGACTGACAGCTTAGTTACCATCTCTGCTGAAAGCAGACTTCAGTAGCAAACTTAAATCTCATTACATTGTTTTAAAATATAAATATGTCTTTGTCATCTGCAACTTGACTCAGGGGCTACTCCTCTATTTTGTTTAAATGGATACTTTCAAAAAATATTTTCTTCCAAAATTGCTGCATATTTTGACACTTCAAAAAAATAATGTCTACTGTTGAAACAAAAGTTTATAAGACTATTTTTTTCCTGACTTCCTAATGTTAAAGTACTTTGTGTGTGTGTTCTCACATGTATGGATATCTGTGCAGGTTGCAGGATTTCACAGATGACAATTTCACATGTCATAAACATTCTTATCCTACAATACTTGATCTATGATTGTCCCAAAAAGGTACACTCCTGCCAACTTCTTCAAAGCTGCCACATATTCAGAGAACTCTCTTCCTTCTAGCTGATTCCCCTAGTGTAGTTTGTATCATTCCACAATAATGTTTGTTCTAATACATCAAGCTTCAAAACATCAAGCTTTTAAACCAGTTTTTGTGGTGTCTGTCAACACTCAACATTTCTTTTAACTTTGGTCACAGACACTACTTTCTATTTCTCTTCAGCAGAAATTCACAAGGAAACAATCCCTGAAGTTTTTCATTTTTACCAAATAAAGCTATTTTCATACATACATACGTATCTATATATTTCAGACAGGTTGATTCTTCTTTTGTAGACTCTCCCTGATGTGTTTATTTGAGGGGCAAGACAAACCAGCAGAGTTCTTAACTGTTTCCGACCAGTGCTGGATTCCTCATCAAGTATTCCCTTGTATACTGAAGGGAATCTTAAAGCTCCCTCTGATTCTTCATAAACAAAATGAAAACTTAGCAGAAGGTCATTCCTAGGAGAGGTCCAAAAGAATTCAAAGAATAAAAATGGCTCTAGACACAGCTCCTGTAAACACGGCCTGGCTTAATTAGAAACATCACAAGTAGCAGGAAAATTTCATCTCCAGATATGATCCCAGTAACTCTAGCAGTGTCAGAAGCACAGAAACAAATTCTACCTAATGCATTCCTTCATTTTTATTCAGTAGTTTTCAAAGCCAAATTGATCATATAGTTCCCTAAAAACACAAGTTCCCTAAAAACACAGTTCCCTTTTTGCCCATTAGGTCCCTGAATTAGGTCCCTTACTCAAACTCTTTCCTTTTATTCCTCCTTTCCTAACAAGTCTTAGCTTTGTTAGCTGAACTCTCTGCTCAGAATTATAAGGGATTGTCCTGGTTTCAGTTAGGACAGAGTTAATTTTCCTCCTAGTAGCTGGTAGGGTGCTATGTTTTGGATTAGGATGAGAAGGGTGCTGATAACATGCTGATGTTTTAATTGTTGCAGAGCAGTGCTTACACCAAGCCAAGAACTTTTCAGTTCCTTGCTCTGTCCTGCCAGTGGGCAGGCGAGGGGTGCAGCAAGAGCTGGGAGGGGACAGACCCAGGACAGCTGACCCAAACTGGCCAGAGGAGTATTCCATACCATCTGACATCATGCTGAACAATATATAGGGGTGGCTAGCTGGGGTGGGGGGCCGGCTGCTCGGGGTTGGGCTGGGCATCGGTCAGCGGGTGGTGAGCAATTGCATTGTGCATCACTTGTTTCTTACACATTATTATTAATAGTACTATTATTATTATTATTTTCCTGTCTTAATAAACTGTCTTTATCTCAACGCTCAAGCTTCACTTTCCTGTTTCTTTTCCCCCATCTCAGAGAGGGAGGGGGGAGGGTGAGTGAACGGCTGTGTGGTGTTTAGCTGCTGGCCAGGTTAAACCACAACAGGGATTTAGAATCAAGAGTAAATAATTTGCATTTGATTTTTTTTTTTTTTAATCTATCAGTAACTCAAATAATACATTTCTGATACAAATATATGAGAGAGAATCTGGAAAGTGTTTGAATCATCTGAATAAAAGTTAAAATCATTCTGATTTAGAAGCATGCTGAGGCTCAGACATTTTGGCCTTACTTGTGACACACAATTTATGAACACCATCTCATGGCTGGCATGATGAGAACTGCCACTAAGCAGTCTAGAAAGGCATATTTAAATAGAAGATGGCCCTTGCCCATTCTACCTTTCCAATTCTCTCCAGTGTTGCTGCATAAATCTTTAAAGTCCATGTGCAGAAATTATGAATATTCCAGATATAAAGATAACATTGCACAAATAACGCTATCACATGCAGGCTGAATATTTTTATTTATTTTTTAATTATTACTATTATTGGTTGAATCTCTTGTATCCTTTCAGAAGCTGAACAGATCTAGAGACATATTTAAAATAATTCTTCCAAAAGTGGAGAAAGATTAATTATTTCTCAGTAAAAAAGTGATGACAACTATAATAATAAACTGTATTAATATAATTATTAATATAATTATTATTAATAATAAAATAAAACAACAACAACAACTAAACAATTGGAAATAAAGTTTTGGTCTCCTCACAGACTGGATGTGAGAAGCCAGGCAGGTAATATTTATACTACACATGCAGAAACACTGACACTTTTTCATAAAGCATGCTGGATATTTTACAACAAAACTATGATATGCAAAATAATTTGCAATTTTGAATAGTATATTCCTATTTATAGTATTATTTTTGTGCACACAGGCAAAAACTCAATAAGCCAGCTACTGTAAAACTTATAAGTATAAAAAGAAAGATTTCTTCTTACGGATTCAATATATAAACAAGCTTTTATTTCCATTTTTGAATATTATGATTAATTCTAAAGTATGCTTCTTAATCCTAAAGGTGACAAAACTGAAGTTTTGCAGCTTTGCAAATTACTTAAGAATAATTCAACTTGAGTAAATTATTTATATGTTATTTTCAAATGTCAAAGTTATCCAAATCATCTAGAACACTGACATCTTTAATGAGTTAAGGTTATTTCACCATTTAGCTTACAAGTGAAAATCAATTGATAAGCTTTCTCTTTAGCTTTCATTCAAGTTCAGGTTTGTTGGAAGGTGGGGGACTTGAAGTTTATTTGTGGTCCTATCATTTGCAATAAAAATCTCAAGAGGGTTATTCTGATTTTACCTTTGCTTGACCTCAAAGTTTTACTAGTTTGAGGGTTTAGGATGTCAAGTATATGTCACACTTGACCTTTTGTTGTCAAACAGTTTTCAAGATATTGTACATAAACTTGTCTTTTAATGTGAGAACTAACACATTTTGCAAGCCTTGTGGTATGAAATGAAATGCAGATTTTTGATTTAGCTGATATAGCTGTGGACTATACTAAGTTCATATTTGAAGCAGGAACACAAAATGCATAGCATAAATATGCAAGAACTAAATCTTCTCTTCTCCATTCCCAATGAAATGGGATACTATACTCTCCTTTAAAGACCTCGCTTTTCATAAAGCATACACTTCAGCATTAACAATGTTGCTTCAGTATATCCCACGGAAAAGCTGTTGATTAATCTGGAGAAGAGGAGACTCTGGGGAGACTGCATTGCTCTCTACAACTACCTGAAAGGAAGTTGTTGGGAGCTGGCGGTCAGTCTCTTCTGACAGATAACTAGTGATAGGGATAGATGGAATGGCTTCAAGTTGTGCCAGGGGACGTTGAGGTTAGAAATTAGGAGACATTTCTTGTCAGAGTAGTCATGCATTGGAACGGGTTGGCCAGGGAAGCGGTGGCGTCACGGTCCCCGGGGGTGTACAAGGAAAACTTAGACATGGTGCTTAGGGACATGATTTAGTGGGTGATGTTAGACCAGGTGATCCTGAAGTGGGTGATATTTAGACCAGGTGATCCTGAAGGTCTTTTCTAACCTTAATGATTCTATGATTCTATGTTTTATGATACCACTGGCTGGGCTGAATCTTCCCAGTTTAGCAGCAAGAAATGTCTTCCTTAGTCTGGAGGGAATCCTTGGACTCTGAAAAGGATGGAAGACATTCACTATTAATGCCTCTTCATAAGAAATTGCTTATGGGAATGGGAATGCATATGGGAACTACTTGGGAAGACGAAGACCAGAAGTATAACCATATCCTTGCAAGAATGCAGCTTATTTATGTTAACAGCAGCTATGAATGTACAGGTTACCCACTACCAACCTTCTGTCCCTGGAAGAGAAAGATAACAAATATCAAAGATATTTAACAAACTCTCCTTTGACAAGCTGAGAAGTACAATCACTATATAGAAAAAAAGCAAGGTGTGATTCAAAAGACTTTGCAGACTACTGTCAATTTTTAATGCCACAGTTCAGAGCAAGCTAACTGAAGATGGGCGGAAAAGCTCTACAACACTGCTTGTCAACTGCTGCATTCTAAATCATGTCTATTTGATGCTTAGTATGTACATGACACAGAGACATTTGTCACTTCTTGATATCTCTCCCTTGCTCATACACAAAAGAAGGACACATATTTAGTCCTGTAGATACTTCTTTTTTAAACAAAACAAAACAAAACAAAACAAAACAAAACTTTTTTTCTCTTTATTTTAACACTTTCCTCTATCAGCTAAACAGTAGCAAGGCGACTTGAATGGTGCCTTTCCACTGCTATTTCACTCTTAACTATCTTCACTACCTTTTTCTCTATACATGCTTTTGAGCTTTTATTACAATGATGTCTACCTAGGTAATTGGTGTTCCTCCTCTGGCTTTGTTTCATAGTACATATCACCATAAATGGCTTACTCTCCAGACACTTCTGGACACATAAAGACCATAAAAGTAGTTCTCAAACTTTCTGTAAGTTCTTGCTCATATCTTTGTCTTTATTACTCTATTTTGGTTTCTATTTTATATGGTTTTGAAATTTTCAATATTCCCTTCAACCAGTTCATTTCTACAGTTAAGATCCTTTGTTTGACAGTTTTGGTCATTTTCCAGCATTTGGTCATTTTCCCAAGCCACAATTAGTAACATGACAGTGGCCAAAATAAATGCTTCAAATGTATTTTTCTATCATTGGCTGTCTCTGCTTTTCACTCCAAAACTGCTATAATCAGTGACTAGAAATACATTCAGAATACTGAAATAGAGAACAGTTTTTGCATTTCTATGGTTAGGTTCAGTCTTCTGCTTAAGGCTCATTATTCCTCAACTACCAGACTACTCTGTAAGAACCTTGTGATATAATACAGACAGAAGTGGCAGCAGGATGCAGCAACTGTCATTTTCACCCCAAACATTTATGCTTTGCTTTCTCCACAGAGTCAAGATGTTATACTGGTGATGACTTCAAGACACATCTAGGTACATATCTCTGGAACTCAAAATGCTGATGTTAACAGAATTATTTCTAAGTCTATCACTTTATTTTTTTTTTATTTTTTTTTTTTTTTTTCTAAAACACCAAAAGCATTTAAAATATTTTACATTCTTTCTTGTGATTTCTTGTTTATTTACAGAGTTTCTGAGAGAAGAAAAAGAGTGCGAAAAAAAAAGCGAAAATAATTACAGTTTAGAGAAATAGACTTCAGTGTTCCTAAAATATATCAGCAGTGTCTTAGTTGAAATGAGTAGTGACATCAAAACTTAGAGGCTTCAACAGGATGTGAAAAAAACATATATAAATATGGAAGCCTTTCATGGCTTGTCTCAGGGGAATTTTGTCCATATGGTTTCGAACCATCTTCTTCTATGTCTTTAGGCATTCCAGATTCTGATGTGTAGCTTCAGTACATGGCTGATGGCAGGATGAGCTTGACTACAAGAACAAAGAAGCTAAGATTAACATGCTTGGCTTATTTTGAAATGTAGCAGTTTTGTCTCTTTTTGCAAACGTTCAGATAGTACATGCAAAAGAAGCACAGATTCAAGTGCCTATCTCCTTTGGCTGTTTCTTTTTCTCAAAGGGAGAGGTACTTTCCCCAGCTAAAATGTAAAAGCTATATATGCTATCTTTGGTTTGCAATAATCAAAGCAGTTGTGGTCAACTCATACGGGCGTAATATAAAGTCATATTTCTACTTCCAACACAGCCAATGACTGTGTTATTGTCCTTTTACATTTGTCTTCAACCATCTAAAAGCAATATGGTTTGAAATGTGTTTTTGTCTATATACAAACAGGAGGCAGTGTAATATTTATGGGAAGCCTTTTCATCCAATTTATATAGCACATTGAAATGAAACATAAAGGAATTAAATAGTTTGTCTAGGACTAACACAAAGAAAGACTTCTTAAACCTGGCAGAGACTGGAGTTTGTAATCCAGATCTTTCCAGTTTCAGTCTCATACCTTCCTCCCATCCCAGCGAGATCTGATTTTGATCCTGGTCTCTGTCCCACAACTCCAGTGGGAATGTGATCTTTCTGGGAGCCAGAGTTAAAGATGTATTCCTGCAGCATGCTGTGCTGAGTTGTGGTCAGCCAAACGAATATCAAAGGGATTAAGTCTTTGAATCGTTTAACGGGAAATTTCTCCTGCCTCAGTAGCATTGATGTTTTAAGGTGTGAAATTCAAGAACGGCTTAGTTCTCCTTTGGTCAGGCAACCACTCTGTAGCCTGTGTTATCAAGAGGCAGTCAAGAAGATCCCCTTGGGTCATGTGGCTGCTGTACATTTTTGTATTACCATAGTAGGCTAGTTTTAACTTGCAGGATGTAATCCTATTTACTTCACATGTGGTCTGTGCCCAGGAAGCATGTGCTCCAGTTATTATATACATCACCAGAATACCTAGCAGTCCAAATAATGGACCAGGATGTGATTGTGCTGTGTGCAACATAAACATATAGCAAAACAATGACCAGCCCTTCATCCAAAGGTTTTATAACTAAACACTGATAAAATTCACACAAAGGGGGGTGGGAAATGACATAATAGAATGGCCTCAGGATGCTTGCAGCATTTTGTCAACATTTTTGTTAGTATTGCAGAACATTTCGAAAGAGAATTTTCAAAGAGATTAAAAAATTACTGAAAATTAGGGGAAGAATCTCCAAGTAGCAGGAATAGGTGGAAGAGTAGATGGCAGAAAATGTAGGCCATGAGAACTGTCTGCTGGAATCAGGAACTGTTGGAAAGTAGCAGTTTGTCTCTCCTTACTGAATAGGATAAATCAAGTTGGAAAGGGATATTGCAGAGAAAGAGATCTGAGACTAATAGCAACTTACATTTAATTGAAATACGGAAGGGAGGTGTGATATTGTTAATATCTAGTCCAACAACCTTGGTTACAAATTGGACAGGAACACATTCATCAGGTTTTAAGAGGTACAGGTGAGTACAATTTTTTTTTTTTTTTTTTTTTTTTTTTTTTGGGGGGGGCGGGTGGGGATTGTTTGTTTGCTTGCTTTGGGGGTAGTAGGAGATAAGAAATAATATTTTAGGGATTAATCTGCAAATACAAACTAGGGAGAAAAATCTAAAACAAAGCTGGAAATGGAGAATGTGGTCAGATTGTGGGCATGAGTTGCAGGCAAGATACTGATCTAATTTAGAGTCACCAGGAGAGAAACTGACAGGAGAAAAATCAGATACGTCTATTAAATACTTTGTAATAGCCAGTTTATATTTGAGAATCACAATCAGACTGAAAGAATAAATATAGACAAAAACTCCATGTCTCCAAATAAATAAGATCTATGCACTACCAGCAGAAAAATCACTTTTTTTGAATGCATTTTTTTGGAATGAAATGCCACAAAACCTAGATGAAAA
>NC_048894.1:127181226-127206226 GCF_011077185.1 Oxyura jamaicensis | reverse complement strand
ACTTCCTGTGGATCCAGCTCAGAGGGGGACCTGTAACACATACTCATCACTACTTTATACATGCACATTCATGCGTGAGGTTTTTGTACTTATTGGAATGGGATTCTTTGCTTAGTGGAATCCAAGAGAAGATGAATCAAAAACTTAAATTGAATAACATTTGTAAAAAGATAAGGCTACTAATGTTACTGAGGTTTGAAAAGACAGAGTAGATTGTAGGAATCAGCTTGTTATAATAGAAACATACTGTCAATAATTGAAGCAGAATTTTCCAACACGAGGTGTTATTTTTGAAACATATAGGGAAAGAAAGAGCTATTGATTATAGGCACAGGTCATTATTCTTGAAGAATACACACCTTCTTCTACATTCTTATTTAGATATAGTTTTTTGTTTGTTTGTTTATTTTGTTTTGTTTTCCCTTGAAATATGTACAAATATTCAGTTTGGGAGGATATGCATTGCATTATTGGTTTGGTTTTTAATGGTACAATTAAATGAAGTTCCAAAAATATTAGAAGAGCTTCTTCTTAGTCTCTGGTGTGAAAAAAGGAAAACTACTGTTTTGGAGAAATATTTTAGTATTGGTCTAAAGGAATAGCTTACTGTGTGCAACCATTATTTAGCAGAACTGGTGTACGTACAAAGTAAAACAATCCTGAATAGCATATACTTAATTCCACATTAGTTTCTTCTTAGCTGTGAATCTGGGACATAATATTCTGAATACTTGTTACTTCATAGAGTGGAGCTAAGCTCTGAAGTAGACATACCAAAAAGTGTTATTCCATTGAGCTAAATGTCCTGTTAAATCACACAAGACCACAGCAGAAACATTTGAAGAAAATTAAGAAAGGAAAATAATTATGAAATGTGCTTAAATTATATAATATATATTACTTTTTATTTTTCCTTCACAACTTGTAATCAATAAGGCCCTGATGTGAGGAGTTCATTTGCAAAGGGAAACCCACACACTATCTTAAGTATAGTTTTTGTCAAGTTTACTTGAGTCAATTCAAAATATCAGAAGTAACAGAAGTGTCCCTAACAAATAAGCACTAGTTTTCCTTGAAAAAAATTGCAAGGCATAAGACAGTTTCTTCATCTTCAAACCAGATGATAGACTAAGAACTGACCCTACTGAAAAAATAGTTACATGCTTTTCACTTTGATGAGAGCACTATCACATGACATGAAATGCCTTAGCACTTTCACTTAGTTTTTATAATCAATATCTCCTATGTACCATTTTAATAGGCTATTTTTTAAAACCTTCTATGAACACAGTATTAATATTTTTAAAATATTTTCTTTACTTTCTAAAGTCTAAACCATGCATTTAGCTACTATTCTGTACTGCAAAGTAAATCACGGTTTATGAGAAAAACTCTGCACCACAATTATTCTCTGAGTTACAGATGTAGTTTAAAGACATAAAAAATCTCTTGAAAATTGATGTGATTTACCTGCAGTTTGTGAGGACTCCTCTCTAGTTATTCTAGAAAGCATATGGAATATGTTAGTCATGAAATTAGCTCCTGGTCTTCAGGGAGTACGCATAATAAATTGGATGCAAGATTGAAAGTATACAAAGTAAGTTTGCAGATGACAATACATTGGGAGGAGTTGTTGAATTCCTAGAAAGGTCTTGCAGAGAGATCTTGACAATTTTTTTTTTTTTTTTTGGTCCTTTGTGGAACCAGGAGTTGGTCTCAATGATCTTTGTTGGTCTCAAATATCCCTTCTGACTCAGGATATTCTGTGATCCTATGATTCTAAAATATCTGATGTCAATACTAAATCTCATGAATTTGGAAAATGTTATCTTCAGGTGAACATAAACATATTGTATTAATCTATAACATGACACATTTAAGAATTACACTATCTAGATATCGCTGCACTTTTGTGCTTGCATTTCACTGGCCACTTTGTATGCATGTGGTTCATTTATTTATTTATTTATTTTCTGAAGGAAAAAAAAAATAAATTCAGCAAGATACTAAATTGCCCTCAACTTTCTCTAGCTTTGGTGAGAATAATAACAGTAGGAATAATTCAGTGGGGATCTAGAACAAAGTCACTACCAAGTATTTAATTAGCAATGTCCTGTAGATTCATATTTAAGAGTCACTTACTCCTAGACAAAAAAAAAAAAAAAAAAAAAAAAAAAGTTCATTCAGTGTGCTACACACTTTCTTGTTGATTTTTAACTCTCATTTTTACACCATTAAAAATAACCAGGAATTTATGATGGAAATAATGACACTTGACAACTACTCATAATACTCTGAAGCCAGAAATTCATCTGAAATTCAAAAATTAATCTAAAACATATTTTGGTTTTAGCAGTAACAGAACAATATTTTGTATGAATAAATAAAAATTCTTGTAAAGACACAAGAATTCTTCTATTTTGCATGATACAAATAAAACTGTCTTCTCAAAACTGTAATCTTGCACAATTTATGGTAGTTTCCCATAAATTACATGGGTATATTGGAAGCTTGTTAATAATTAAAAGTCTTTTACTTTTTCAACTCTCAAATAAGTATTAGAGTAAATAATTTCCAGTCTTCATCTGACATGACATCTAACCAATACAGGCATCACAAAATAAATAATTTATGAAAAATATTTATTTAAAGAGCTGTAATTTACCTTGCATTTACCATATGCCATTCATCCAAGTATCAATATAAAATATTCATTAGAGAAACTCATTAAAAAAAACTTATATACAATGAGGTGACGGGCCAACAAAAACCATCAATCATCAGGGTTTAAGTTGTTATTAGTGTATATAGATAAACTAATATTTCAAAGTAAAAAATTATGAATATTTTTACTTTTACCCTGGAATTACCAGGCTTGCATTCAAGTTTTTTCTTCACCTGTTTTATGATGCCCAAGTGGTCTGTGACAGAACACAGAGATCTAATTTATTAAAGATGAATAAATCTGATATAATAATTAATGGGAAATCTATAGCTAATTTTAATGGAAGAATGGCTAGACATGTAATGATACTTAAGTTTGAGATAAAAGATCTTAGTGCATGCATTACCAGCAAGACAATTACTTGTGAATGTATGCAACTCTAGATTAACAGAAGGGTACACTCAGCATTAAAATTGTGTGGGACTACACACTCAAAGATAAGGAATCTCTTATAATTCCTAATAAACAGTTTTTGAGCTCTACCTCAGGTTAGTGATATGATAGACAAGTGGGTAAATATCTTGAAGAGTATACATTATCAATATCTTCCAATGAAAGATAAATAACTATCCTGTGTGGAAGTTGTGTAAGGCAAGCAAATAACATGTCTTCAAGTCTAAACTGAGAAAATGTGTAATACCACATCAGTGTTTGTGGTATTCATGTAGAAATCTGTAGCTCACTTCCATATATAGACTATTCCACATATACATTAGGAATGTTCTGTTAAATATCTGTTGCACATAGACTACATTTCTATTATTCTGTTGATTTGTGTTTCTATTATACTGTTGATCTGTGATTAAATGTTCTAATAAAATTAACTGGCTTTGCTACAAACAGTACATCTGGACCGATGTTTAATTTAATGTCAAACATATACAGGAAACACCTGTCTAGGTGAAGTAATTTTTTTTTTTTTTTAAATGTATTAATCTATCTGTTGTGGAAATGCATGTCATAGTTGTCATATTAAAGAGTAGTATCAACAAACACAGGAACCTTAAATTACTTTGGAAAGTAAGTATTTTAAAATTAACAAAAAAATTCATTAATCCAAATGTTAGAATGTCAGTCTGATTTCATGCTGAATAAGATCTATCTTTTCTCTTCAGATTAAAAATGTCTTTCAATTATTGCATAGTAAAACTTCCAGATGTGAAATTAAGCTACATAATTAGGAGATTAAATGTACTGATGCGGCTCTTCCTAAGCACCTGTACAAAATAATGCCTTAAAAGAATCTTAAGAGATGTACAGTACATTATATACATATATGGAAAAACACAGAAAGAAAGTTAAATATGAAGTGTATTTAGAATTAGGACCATCACAAGTTTGTAAAAATAATATTATATTGTGTAAATATAATGAGTAAAATAATATTTTTGTTCAGAAGTTTAAAAAAAATCACAAAACATGCAAGAAAAGTTAGTATTTTGTGGGATTTCTCTGTTAGTTCTTTTCTCCAAGATATTAATGCAATGAGTAGTATATAATTTCAATATTGAATAAACATATGTGGCATTTATGAAAGAGTTTCTCTTCCTTACATTTGTTCATGACGTTACTAACTTTCAATGAACTTTCCACATGAAGAAGTCTTTCAAGACTGCAAGTAAAGCTGGTTCTTCAATTGAAGGAAAATTTATAAACAGCAATAAAAATAAATAAATAAATAAATAAATAAATAAATAAAGTTTTTTAAAAAGGGAGAGATTTCTGTTTCAAGGAATATTATAATAGGGATGATAAAGGAACTTTAGGTAAGCAAAGTTTAATTATACATCAACATGTCTTAAAATAACCTCTGCTTCATCTAGTACTCTTAAAGACAAAGTAGGTTACTGGCTACACTTTTGTTTGACCTCTTTATCAGTTAATGTACTCTTCTGCTTCCTATTTCATCTGTTTTTTTTGGATTGTGGATAATATTAGGTGTCATTTTGTTGAATCATTTCTACTGTATCTCAAAACAAACTATTCTGTATCTTAGGTGCATTCTGAATCATAAAGCCATCTGATGGGATGGTCCTTTGAGGTGGATTAAGAAGAAAATTCATCATGAACAAGTGCAATCAAAACATAAAAGTGGAAGTAACTTTGGGACTTGATGTTTCTAGATCTTCTTATATAGTTATCAGTAATGTGAGAATAAGAGTATGGTCATGGGTTTGCAAGTGTCTTCTTGGGCAGCCAAAGACATGTTAAGACCTACAAAGCCAAATGTAGGGTTAATAAGACGAATAACTATAGCAATCTCTGCTTGCATGTCAAGGGGTCTCAGAAGAGACAAAGGAGCTTATGCCTTACATGCTTCTGTTTGTAGGAGTGTGAGAGAACTCCTTGAACTTGTGAGGAACAAGCAGAAAATCATGCTGGAACCATCGGAGGAGTCAGCAGTACCATATGTGTAGGACTTCCACAAGAGAGTAAGTGGGTTTATGGCCTTAGTCCACCATAATAACCTTGCTGAAACACAGCAAAGCAGAAAATCTGGTATGATTGACAAGTTAAGGCTTAGACATATAAGGTGGAGCAAAAGGTCATAGTTCTGATCCCAGCTTGGCAGGAAAACTGTAAACAGACTAGGAGGGACCATTTAACAGCATTAGACAGGTCAACAATATTATCTACATCATACAGCTTCCAGAGAGATAGCAAAAGCACAGACTTTTAAGTTTTAAGTTTTAAGACTAGTAAGCTCTAGCAAGGGCAGGAATTTTCTTCACTCTTGTGGGCATGGTGTAAAATGGGGGTAAAAATCATGACGGATTTAATAGGGAAAACAAAAAAGTGCCACAATAGAGAGAATATTTTTCCTATTCCAGGTTTTATCTATGCAGGGAGTTCAGAGGAAAATGGTGCCAAGTTCTGTCACCAATGTGCTCCAGACAAGTTTGTGCAGAACTCAGCAGTAAAGCCTGTAAAGCCTCGGGTGAAATTGTACCATTCTTCAGTGGTACAATTATAAAGATGCAACAGTCATATGAAAAGGAAGCTACACATTATTGCTTGGATCTAAAGCTGTGACTATTTCTGACTTCTCACAAGTATTTTGCAACAGTATCTACAAATATTTGCGCTGCTGTAGCAAGTTTATTTGGAATAGGAACACAGGATACTAAATTATATAATGTCAGAAAAAGTGAAAATAACTCATCAGAGATGAAAATATTTATATAAAAATCCTCAGTCAAGCACCAAGGCTTACACTGGACAACAAAGATGTCTCTCAGGTTTGCTAAAAACCACACTCAAGCGCAAACATAATATGCTTGATGAGTTTGGATGCCAGGTATATTTGGACTCAGGAAGAGGCTCAATATTCCTTTTTTCAATTTTAGCTTTGTCATTTTATTTATTTATTTATTTTATTTTTTCCCCATAAACACTATGTTGAGAATTAGAGTTTAACACCATTAATGGATTATGAATTAAGAAATAATTGTTAAACACACACAAAACAAACAAACAAACAAAAACACCAACAAAATTAATTATTTAGGTTTTGGAATTGAAAAAATGATATCTCATGAGCGGTTTCATAGTATTATCTTCAAAAGCACAGGAAAAGAGACACGCACCTTTTCTGACACCTGACCTTTCTCTAGACATGCAGAATTTGGGACGTCTATATATAATTCATCGCATAACTTTGGCATGTAGGCAGCTCAATGTATGGTCCATGTCTGAAACAGACTGTAAATAGGCTGAAAATAATGAATATTTCCATGAAAAATACTGTGCTTTTTTAACTACACACATATTTCTATTTTTTTTTTGTTGTTGTTTGTTTGCTTTTGAATAAGAGTGTTGCATGAGGACAAAATTACAGTCTTTGTCCCATAACACATTCCAAAGAGTTTAATGAGTTTAAAGACCTTTTCTCCTTTCCTAGAATTTTATTTGCAGAATCCATAGCTTCTTGCATAAGGCTGATTTAAGTCAACGTAGAAGGTCGCTTACATCTCCTTCCTTCAAACACAATGTTACAAAAGGCATAATGTAATGATTTTATTAAACATGCATTCAAATCTCCTCTCACAATTTAAATTTCACAATAGATGAATATAAGAGAACAATTTTTAGCCATTTTATTAATTCTATAAGGAATCTATAACAAATGTTCTTTCAAGAGATGATGACTGCTGTCATTCTACTGTCATGAGTAAATTAGAACTTCATGTGTCTAGTAGTTTTAGTCCTTTCTTTCCTAACTGACAATAATGTTGGGAAATACTCACCAGATTCAAAAATTACTTTAACCTGGCGGAAACAATTTTGTTTGTTTGTTTGTTTTGACTATAAAAAAACATCTTCATCTATGAAGACATAGTTGAATATTTGGAAAGGTCTTTCTGATTCTGCCACTGAACAGTCCAACCAATCATTGTAGTAACGATGGATTTGGTGACACCTTTTGTCTCTGTCTACAACTGAATCCTTAAAATGCTGTATTTTTGATGCATCACAATTATAGAGAGTCAGTGATCAGGGCCAGATTAAGCTAAAGATGTGTAGAAGGGATATAACATGGCCCAAGAAGATGTCCAGAGAAGACAGGACACAGCTAAGAGCTATTTTTTCTCCACTGATGGACCACAGTCTAGCTGAGACAACCACAAATCTGGTCAATATACCACGAATCCTTCAGCTGCAGGCTACCTCTAAAATGATAGTTAACTATCACTGTTTAGCAATAAGCTACTGGCAGTTGACTGTGAGCCAGTTCTGAAACTTGTCTGTGTATGCCTGTTACCTGAGCTAATAAGGAGAAGAGCATGGCCTTCCTTGGGACCTGCTCCAAAAACTAAGCTGAGTCTCTTTGGACATACAGTCACACGCAATGGCAGAATTTTGGAGAGCCGGTTTGCAAGTGTTAGTATGGCAAAGGATAAGAGGAGTAAGGAGAAAGGCACTGACATGTTAATGATGGAAGTAAAGTTAAAAGCAAAGGCAGGAAACAACTCTTCAGGTTATTCACATTCTTACATTGGCATTCTAGTTCCTCACAGTGATGTATATTCGGACTTCCACTACCATACTTGCAACCTATGCAAGGGATTCTGGTCACATAGACAAAACATATCTGCTCAGTGGCTCATTTTTGATTTTCCATTCTGTCAGTTCCCATACACTAGGACTTCTGATTCAATCCTAAACATTCTTCACAGGTGCTGCACAAACCAATGACCCAAAGTGGTGTAGACTGTTCTCTTTGTGGTTTGGCCTTACAATGATTTCTGACAGCCTAAGGAAGAGCTCACCCAGAGCTAGAAAAAGTGGGAAGAGCATTTTGATTATGATATGAGAAAAGGGAGAATGGCCTCACTGGGATATTGCAAAGAAGCCAGGCTATTAGCCTGAGAGATATTATATCCTTTTGTTGAAGAGTATGACCATGAATTCCACTTGCAGAGGGTGTTTCACGGTGTGTGGCAGACAGACTTTTATCATTGTAGTCATCTACATGTTTCATCCAGGAAGGTAAGACCCCAAACTCCTCTAGGCATCCAGGTAACTTGGCAGGCTTTCTACTCTCCCAAACATGAGAAACGAGCTAGGCAGCTGTAAATACACTGGTGGGTCAAAGGCAGCTATTGCAACATCTGCAGAGGGGACTGTCCTGGGATAATTGCCTCAGCAGTAGCAGATTAGGGAGAAAGGAAACTAAAAAGCTAAAGTAAGAGTGATGAAGCTCACTAAGATAGCAAAAGTTTTTAGGTTTTAGGGAACCTAAAATTTTTTTTTTTTTTTTTTTTTTTTTTTTTTTTTTTTTACCTCTGTGTATCCTGCTGTGGAGTGTATCTTCAAAAAGGTTTCAGATGCATTTGATCTGAATACATTCCAAGTGGTTCTAACAAATGAAGAGTGGCTGGTACTTTGCAGCTCTGGCTTCTCCATGTTTTTTCTCAAAATGTGTTTTTGTCTGAGGAAAAGGAAAGGGTTTAGTATAAGTACTGTCACTTGATTTCCAAATTTTTCCAGTGGAGCAGAGACTCCCGTAATGTTTGGTTTTCAAACTTATTGTGCTGGTTCCAGCCACGTTGAGCACCAAAAAGACTGTTGTGGTTCAACCCAGCCAGCAGTTTAACACAACCATTCACTCACCCTCCCCCCTCCCTTTCTGGGATGGGGGACAGAAATGGGAAAGGGAAGCCTTGTGATGATAATTGTACTAGTACTAATAATGTGCACAAAACAAGTGCACATTGCTCACCACCCGCTGACCAAAGCTCAGTCCATCCCCAAGCAGCCGCCCCCCCACCCCGGCTAGCCACCCCTATATATTGTTTAGCATGATGTCAGATGGTATGGAATACCCCTTGGCCAGTTTGGGTCAGCTGTCCTGGGTTTGTCCCCTCCCAGCTCCTTCTACACCCCCAGCCTGCCTGCTGGCAGGACAGAGCGAGAAGCTGAAAAGTCCTTGGCTTGATGTAAGCACTGCTCTGCAACAATTAAAACATCAGCATGTTATCAGCACCCTTCTCATCCTAATCCAAAACATAGCACCCTACCAGGAGGAAAATTAACTATCCTAACTGAAACCAGGACACTTATGTTTTGTCCTGGTTAGAGATCTTTGTTCACACTAAGGTGTGATTGTCAAATCTTTTAGTATTCTGATTAACATGAGATCATTTTCATCATTTATATACAGGGAAAACCATCTTAAAGAGTCTTAGTCACAGCTGTGATGTGTCATAAGGATCTATCTTACTTCTGCAAATCCTGTCTGGATAACACCAGAATATATTCCCTAGCATTTTCCTATTTCCAAGTTTTAATATTGTTCTCAGCTGTGTTTTTAAATGTGGAGAAAGAGATATGCTGACTTGATGTTCTTTTATTTTAAATATGGAATACCTAATTACAATTCTGCAAACTCTTAGAGATATGTTTATAGTTAAGTTTTATGTAAACTGATTTTGGTTTATAAGTTCCTTAGGGCTGGGAACTGTACATCTATATGCCTGTATGACCTCTTATGTTATATTTACATGATAATTGTTATCATTTTATTTATAACAAGACCTTCATTCATTTCATTTGTTTTCTGTTGAGTTAGTGCAATTTTCAATCTGAACATTTACTATATTTCATAAAGACTTTGCTAATGGTTGCAAGCATGTGCCTTGGTTCAAAATCATCCAGCACCAGAAAAGAGGCCATGATACAGAAAAAGATGGTTGTGTTTAGGATTTTCCTGTGTATTTAAGACAGAATTCTACACACAGAACAACAGGTCTGCAGAAGTTACTAGAAGTGATTTTAGTGAATCCAGGATTTGACGTCATGTCTTATTCTTCCCTGAGGATAAACAGACTCACAAGTCCTTAAAATCAAAAAATCTATTCTTATTCTGCAAATTAATAGGAATGGGAGAGCACATATTCTCACTGTCTGCAGGCAGAGAATAGTAGAAAATGTGAATTATATCTGTACTCTTTTTTAAAAAAATATAAAAATCTGAAATATAAATACGAACTAACATAGATTTTCATGTTCTTTAATGAACTGGAAAGAAGGCATGGAACTTTGGTACCTGAAAGAAAATATCTTTAAAACATTAAAAACTGTTAATACATTATCTTATTGGAAATAAGTTGCTAGCACTCAGACAGGATGAAGAGGACATTGGGGCAAAGCAAATGAGAGAGAACCTTTTTCAGTGTGTTGGTAATGTGAATAAATGTAAAGGACTCCTCTATAGAATCTGTCAGCTTGCAATTTTGTGACAGATCACAGAATCATATTGGTTAAGAAAGGCACATTATGATATAGAAACTCTTTTCTGACCTAAAAATAATTTATTTTCAGCTAGAAATCAGCATTTCATATTTAAGCACAATATACTGTCACACTGTGTGATGTTGCTAATGATGTGCTATGCAAAACTGATGAGATAATGGCTACTTGCAAAAAATATAAAGTGACATTTTATATACCTACCTTCAGCAGGAACAGTCCTTGTAACATATGTCATGTAGTAACAATGATACAGCCAACTGACATCAATTAAAAAGTCACAAGTGGTTGCTTTTCTCTAATGTTCAAAGGGCTCAAAGAATTTAGATGTATACATTAAGGATCAGATGCTTGGTTGCATATTCTGCAAGCTGTGTTTTAAACAAATCAGCATACAGATGGATGTGACAATAACTACCAGGAAAAAGTGAAGGGTGAGCTGTCACAAAGTTTGACAGGCCATTGCATATTGAGGATCTTCTTTTCCCATTGCCATATGAACAGTTCTACTGTATTTCTATACTCTATGTTGCAGGAAGATGGAGGTCGGGTTTTGATTATGATTAAGGTATGGGACTGGAAAAACAAGAAACATGGGTTAAATATTTTATAATTTTACATGAATTTCCAATAAGACCATGGATAAGCATTTAATCAATCTAACTTGTTTTTCCCTATCTGAAATTTATGTATACTACTAGCTTCCTATCTCATTTTTTTCTGCATGTTAATAAGACAATGAGGTACCATGGTGTTTGGATTACTACAATAGTCCCATTTAACATTTTTAAGCTAATTTTATGATTATTTATTTATGTATTTATTTATTTGTCTCAAATGTTAACAACCTCGACAGAAAAGTAGGGAATCCTGAACTGGTGACAGAAAACAACTGGGGACAAATGAACTAGACTGCTTAGTTCCCCGGAGAAAAAATCAGGTACAAAATACAAGTCTGGGTTTATCCACAAATGACAACAACACCCCAACCCCCCTTTCCCCACCTGCAGGAAAAAAAAAAAAAAAAAAACAAAAAAAAACAAAAAAAAAACTACACGACAGAATACAAAGCAAAAAATGAAGGAATAGGGATGTATTAAAAGGGATCTTTCCAGGGCCAAAGTCACTTTGTAGAAGGCTGGAGAAATTATATTGTGGTAGTTAGTGATAGAGAAAAAAATATTCTCAACAACTATAACAGTGAGAAATTTTAATTTTCAAGGTGTACATCTGAGAACAACAGCAACTAGTAGCCAAACAAACTCTGTATTACTAGATGTGCTACTATAGGATGTTATTAGACATTCAGATGATGTATTTCTTAATCAAGGACCCCCCAGGACTGCTTTTTAAGAAAATACCTTTGAGTTAATTAAAAAGTTGATTCAACTTAAAATAAAGGGAAAAATATACAAAAATGTGATGGTAATAAGGCTTGGGATTTCAGAATGATCTATTTTGATTTGAGAATTGAGTAGTAAAAATCAGCTGGGTTGAAAACTATCCTGCTTAACAAATTTAACTTCCTTTTATTATAAGATCACCCATCTAGTTGATCGAGGAAAGCCAGTTGATACAACCATTTTGGATTTCAGTAAACCTCTCAATATGTTTTCTCATAGGATCCTACTCAATAAAATGTCCAGCATACATCAAGATAAAAACATGGGTGAACAATTGGTTGATGGGTAGGTCTCAAAAGGTTATGGTAAATGGGGTTACATCAGGCTGGAGACCAGTCACCAGTGAGGTCCCTCAGGCTACATTTTAGGGTCAGTTCCTTTCAATGTTTGCATTCCCAGTAAGTTTGCAGATGATACCAAGTTGGTGGGAAGTGTTGATCTGTTGGAAGGCCCTGCAGAGGGACCTGGACAGGATGGCTCGATGGGCACGGGCCAATGGGATGAGGTTAAATGTGGTTAAGTGCTAGGTCTAAGTGGTGCTGTCCCTGGGGGGTGTTCAAGGAGAAGTTAGACATGGTGCTTAGGGACATGATTTAGTGGGTGACATTGGTAGTAGGGTGATGGTTAAACCAGATGATCTTGAAGGTCTTTTCTAACCTTAATGATTCTATGATTCTATAATTCGAAATAATTTGTATGTAGGACTAGAAGTTGTTTGAGTAAGTTTGCTGACAGCACTAAGCTGGGAGGAGCTGTTGACTCTGTCAAAGGTGGAAAGGCCTTGCAGAGGTCTGCAATCCTAACAGATTGGAGAGCTGGACAGTCACCAACCACATGAAGTTTAACAAGAGCAAATTCCAGGTCCTGCACCTGGGAAGAGGCAACCCTGGCCTTCATAGAGACTGGAGGATGAGACTTTGGAGAGCAGCCCCACAGAGAGGGATCTGGAGGTTTTGGTTGACAGCAATCTGAATATGAGCCAGCAGTGTGCCCTGGCAGCCAGGAGGATCAACTGTATCCTGGGGTGTATCAAGCATGGCATTGCTAGCTTGTTGAGGGAAGTGATTGTCCCACTCTCCTCTGCACTGGCACATCCTGTGTGCAGTTTTGGGCACCACATTAAAAAGTGGATGTGAAACTATTGAAGAATGTGCTGAGAAGTGCTACAAAGATGAAGAAGGGCCTAGAGGGGAAGACATGTGAGGAGTGACTGAGGTCACCTGGTTTGTTCAGCCTGGAAAAGAGGAGGCTGAGGGGAGACCTCATCACAGTCTACAGCTTCCTCACGAGGGGGAGCGGAGGTGCAGGCCCTGATCTATTCTCTCTGGTGAGCAGAGATAGGACCCGAGGTAACAGTGTTAAGCTGTGATAGAGGAGGTTCAGGTCGGATATCAGGAGGTTCAGGTTGGATATCACCCTTCACCAAAAGGGTGGTCATGCATTGGAACAGGCTACCCAGTGAAGTAGTCACGGCACCAAGTGTATCAGTGTTTAAGTGTTTAGACCATGCTCTCAGTCATATGGTCTGAATTCTGATTTTTGGGTAGACCTGTGTGGAACCAGGAGTTGGACTCAATGATCCTTATGGGTCCCTTCCAGCTTGGGATATTCTATGATTCTGTGATTCTAAGAGCTTGAATATAATTGACATAAGCTCAGGAATTTGAGGCTTGAAGCCTTTCCAAGTCAAAAGTGTTAAAAAGTGTTAAATCTGTGTCGCAGATAAAGAGAAGAGGCCTTGCAAAAACAGGGTTGCTGCATACATCACCACCAGAAAATATATATATATATATATATAATAATAATCAAAGGGCATATTAGTAATGGGGAAAAAATTGTTTGCAAATAAGGAAATATTTTAAAGTCAATTCAGGATTGAGTTTTCCAGAAGATATAATGTACTTCAAATCAGTCTTAACTCAGCAGTCTGTTGTATACCCCATTGCTCTAACTGGAAGCTTCCAACTTTCTCTATGGCCAACCACTTCAGAATCGTTTTTGTTTGTTTGTTTGTTTGTTTGTTTTTCTTTTTTTTCCCCCAACTTACAGATACACAGAACCAATTTCACACTGTTGTTTTTTAGGCCAATATTGTCTTTTAGTTTAACTCTCTCTTGCCCCTTCCTGATGTTCTCAGGAAAAGCAGATCATTCTCTCTCTCTCTCTCTCTCTCTCTCTCTTATTTCTTTTTATTATTATTATTTTTTTGTCTCTTCTTTTGTTTTCTTTAGTATATTTTTTATAGTCCTTGAATTAAGGTAACAGGAACTGCAGCCATTACCACCTGTGCTGTTACGAATAGCCCTCTGTTGGTTGGCCTGACCCTTTACTTTGTAAATTTGCCTTTTCATCACAGCAATTATTCAATTGTAATCAACTAATACTCCCCTCAACTATTCTTCTTCAGTTGTTTTCCTCAGATGATTTCCCAGAATAGTTATGTATATCAATAAAATATTAGTAATACCAAGATGAGAGAAGAGGTGTTTCAGATGAAACATATTGAATATTCCCAGTTAAGGACCTGGAAAGAAGTTGTCAGTTACTATTTTTATCTGGAAACTGGAAGGACATCACTAACTTACTGTTCTACCAAGCAGGAAGATCCCAATGGCTTCCTAAGCAGACTAGCACAAAAAATTACCTTAAATGATTACCAAATAGAGGTCAATAGCTCTATAAGAGGGGTTATATGCTGTCTCTGACCTTGAATAGAAGACAGAATATCTTCTCCTGACCTATGTTTCTTGTCTGATCTGATCCTAGCTACTTTCTTGCCATAATTAGATTTTTCTCCTTATATCTTAAATAAAGGCAGTTTTCATCTTGGAGCTCCTTGCATCCCCTTTAGTCTTTGTTTTATTCAAAAAAATAAAAATAAAATAAAATAAAAGTCTTTATATCTTTCTCATGTTTTGTTTATTTGTTCATTTTGTTTTGTTTTGTTTTGTTTTCCTCAGAGAGAAATACCAATTGTTCTGTAGATGCAATTTTTCTATTAATCTCCTCAAAACATCCTTCAGTTTTAACATGAAGTTTTGAGGAGACTGCATTTTCAAGTTTGAACCCTGATAAAAAGCATGACACAGAAGGAGAAGGAGTAAAATGCCTGGAAAATTAAGACTTATGGCAATGTAATGACCCAAGAAAAAAGCACTTCTACTGCAGAGAATTCCCAACAGTAATTTTGGAAATCTCATTACAGACGGATCTTCTGTTACTTCAAGGATAGTCTCAAATACAATTCTCCTTCATTTCTCTGTAATAATAAGAAGCTCTATCTGCTGATTAAGCTCTGACTCTTGAATGCCTGTAATTCAGGATATTTCATAGAAAACAAAAAGAGTGTAGTACGCCAATTAAATCTCCCATAAGACTGGATTACCACAGTTTTGCTTGATCATAGCCTTGTTTAGTGTTTGGCAGGGTAATAAAAAGCAGAACATAATATTCCTGTTTCTTGAAGTTCAAGTGTTACAGTTTCACTTGGAAAGCCAATATTAGCTATTTCGTGTTCTTATGGAGAAAGGGAAAGACAGAGAAAGATGCTTGTTCAAAATGGCTCAACAGCTGGCCTTTCCTTTTCAATGAAAATGAAGGGACAAAAAGGAATCAAACCAAGACATTATAATCATACTCCAGGCTATACAATCCTTTTCCCAAATCTTTTTTTTTTTTCTCTAGTAGCTGAAACTAGGTGCCATGCCTTATTTTGTCTGTCTAGAGATGGATGCTGTTAGTAGTTTGTTGACAAAAGAGCAGATCCTGCCTGATACAAAATATTTAAGGGAAGAAATGGATGGTGACTGAATGGCTTGAGCAATTCAAAATTGTTCATACAGATAATAAGAAAAAATAAATTATAGAGTAATTCTTCTAAAGCTGTTGCTGCACATGCACTGCACCAGTAATTAAACAAAATGAAACAAACAAACAAACAAACAAAAAACCACCACCAAACCCTATATAAATGTTACCAATATGTATTTAATTGCATCTTTATTAATTTCTCACACATCTTTTTTCTCTTTAAGAGAAAAAATACATCCATGCATCTATTAATACATCTATAAAAATGTTATTGCTCTTTTTAAAATATTTCTGCTGGCCAGCCTGCTATTTCAAAGGATTAATTCTGGATAAAGAAAAAGCCACCACTCTCTGATTGTTTCTCTTGGGTGCAGATGTCACCCTTCCTTTAAGTTAATAATTTCATAACTGATGATATGGCTGATTTGCTCATAAAAATAAAGACTCTCTGGACCTATATGTTATTTATCATTTGGCTTCACAAAGAGAACACATTTTGATGTACAAATCCATCCTCAAATAAATCTGATTCCTTGCTAATCCATATCATATTTTGGTCTTTACTGGGTAATGAAGTCTTCATTTTTATGTGTAAAAAAATCTCATGTATAATACAAACAACATTATATCTAAAACTGTGATACATCATCATACATGCAAAACCAAAGCCTTGGGTAAGACAGCCTGGCAAGTTAGATGAACCACTTCAATTTTCCATCAATCAAATTATAGTTTATTGTTCAGCTGAACTACCTCAGGCAACACAAATCTAAAAACTGTCATTTTGGAAACATTACATTTTTTTTCTGTCACATTATAACCTAAGCTATGGCCATAAAAAAAGAATGTCATACCATTACTGACTGTAATATTCCTTAATTTAAGAACAGCTAATTCATTGGTAGTTTATGCAGTGTTCCTAGGATTTGGAGCTTATAGCAGTGTTCAGTTACAGTAATTTTATCAAACTCCACTAGTACATCTATTATTTTTAAATAATGGAGATTTTTGAAAATTCATTTAAAAATAGAATGGTTATTTATAACAGCATTTTAATGTCTGCAACAGAAATAAGGTTTACATTTCAGAATCATCAAAAAATTTCAATTATTTTGCTTCTATGAGAACTAAGCTGTAGGGAATTTAATTAAAAACTAGGCTTCTATGGCATATATTGATGAAAGAATCAGTTGTCTTGTTTTCTATTTCTTTACAGCAATGAATGTCATCACTGTATGGCTCAAAAGTTAAAAATTAATCTACTAAACATTACAAGTCTGTTTGTATTCTGTCACCCCAGATGCACTTATGTCCCTTTGCACATTTACTATGAAATCCCCCTAAACTTGAAGACCAAAAGTGTAATGATTGTACATTTTAAGTGTTTTATTTGCTGATTATCCTATATTTCTGAATTATAACTTCATGGTGTTGTCTTATTTATCTACACAAAGTTGAAATGCTTATACCCGTTAATGTAGGAGTAAAAGGTGAGAATTACCAGCAGGAGAAGAGGTGGAAAGAAAGACACTTAGTAATACCCTTCCTAATAAGGGTATGCTCCCCTCACCATCTATATGGTTAAAATACATAATCATGTTATCCAAGGAAAGCATAAACCTTGTTAACATATAACTTTTTAAAATAATATATGATGAATTTTTAAGATAACTGAAATTTTGTAGAAACATACATTTCACTACAAAGGTATATATCATGAAGACACCTGTCCCCCATTAATGACTACCTGCTAAAAGAAAAACCTGCTAAAAGAATAGATTTACTGTGCAATGAGGCAATGAATTTAAGAGGTCTCTGCTGAATAAAAAAATAGTTCCATTGGTTGAGCTGGGCCATGTTCTTGAACAAGTTCAGACTTATTAACTGAGATTTTATGTGCTTTTATACACCATTTAATTCTGAAAAATCAGGAATTTTCACTGCAACAATTACTTATACACCAAAGTCATAAAATTCCTGTTGTTGGTTTTCACTAAATTTATGCTAAGCAAATTCCAGCAAGGATTATTGTGCACACTTTGGGTGTACATGCAAAAAAGTGAGGGAAGTCAACCCAAGAAGACTAGTAAGTGTGTTGAATTTCATATCATCGTAAAATAATTTCATATGTATTTATTTATTTATTTGTTTGTTTAGTTTATGCAGGATACTAATTTACTAACTTCTTTCTGCTTTTGTGATACCTATAAATACTTATTATGTTTCTGGATCCATGTTTCTGGATCATATTCTTTATCTATCAGCCTAGCACACTGCAAAAGGTATGAGTGAGAACACATAGGGTAAGACAAAAATCAGATCCGTAAGATCTGCTAGAAGATCCTGCTAGAAGGTCAAACTAAGGCTCAGTAGTGCACCAGAGTTTCCAGGAAAACAAACAAACAAACAAACAAAAAAACTAGTCTAGTCCTACATTTTCAGAGCATGTTAAACTTACAATCACTTCATTCTCTATTTCCTCAAAAAATATCACTTGGGTGAATATCTTATGCAGTGATTAGAAAAGGCAATCACCAGACATAATTTTTTAGTTAACAAACATTCCTTTCAGTATTATACTTGTTCTTTAACAGGTCTGTTTTACACTATTTTATTTCTCTTCCTGAAAGAAAATTATTTTTTGTTGAGCTGAAGCAATTTGCTTTCTTAGATATGAGTTTCTCAGATCAAAAGGAACTCTGAGAATGCCATGATCATGATTCACAGGGTAGGCAATACAGAAGTAGGAAAAGGGTGCTGTAAAACTAGTTAAAATAATAATAATAATAATAATAATAATAATAATAATAATAAAATACTGACCTAAGACTAAGCAATATGAATTAAAGTTGCTTCCTGTCAAGTGGAAACACATCTTTTATGACTCATTCCACTGACTCACGAATATATGTATATTTTCACTATACCTATAAAAATTCTTGTTTTATCCTGCTTTCCAGAACCTGGACTTTCCTACTGTGACACTAACTACTGGCAGTGGAAGAGCCTAAACTGTTGGTATATTCAGCCTTGCAATAAAATCCAGGGTGTTTCCTAGATACAGTATAATTAACTTCAAATGCTATGCTACAATTATGTTCAGGGTGTGACTTAGAAAAAATTAAGCACTTATGAGGAAAGATTGATGTGCTGTTCTAAATGCACCCTTTTTTGTGTGTGTGTCTAGGTATTATAAATATTTCAGAACACTATACATAGCATGAAACCAAAATATTTTAGGTCCCTCAAATCATGGATTTTAGTTTTGTAATATGAGATAGATTAGATAATTTATTTCTGAGTTCATTTAAACTCTTGTTTTTAAAATGAGTAATCTCTAGTAAGTAAGAACCACGTTTTACCTAGTTGTATATAATATTCATTACAATTTGTTCAGTCTCAGTAGCCATGTATAAAGCTTAAGAACGTGACAATAGAAGCTCCCTGGCAGTTGGAAATGAACATAATATGCATATAACTATACTTGCTTCAGATCTTTCAAAGAGTTTTTCAACCAAAACATAGAAATGGACATGTTCCCCTCTAGTTCACAAATATGGCTTCCAAAATAACTTCTCATCATTCTGTCACATCAGTCAAATAACCTCTAAAATGTGCTACTAGCTTTAAATGTTTTAAACATATATTCAGTCAATCTGTTGTTGTTGTTATTATTATTAACAATATTAAAAAAAAAACAAAAACAAAAAAAACCACCAAACAAACAAAAAAACTGTCTGTGGACAGGTCTCTTCCAGTGAAATTCATCTTTGTCCATCAATTCATATAACATGCTATCAGGAGGCTATCCAAGCTGTGTAGGTTTAAGTGCCATTTTAGCTTAACCATCACACTCACTTTGAAAGTACTCTGTGCTCAGAAGAGACTTGATCAGGAAGATAGTCACTGGTCTCCTGCCTAAAGTGTAGCCAGATTTTGAAGTGGGCAACCTAAACTACACTCCAGAACCCCAGCATGGACTGTGATTGTGTCCTTCAGACTGTATAGTACTCAACACAGAATTCCTCTCAGGATGAAATATTTTCTTTTAAAACATTGTGTTTAAATAAAGATGCTGAATATAGTCCTTTGTCTTCAATAAAGGATATACTATGTACATATAGAAATGGATACAAAGTGTGGCTTGGGCATTTTTACAGTGAAGACATTTTTAGTAGTTATGTAGTCCAGAAAAAAGTGAAGCAAAATGAAAATGTGGATGCATCCATCATAACAACTCATGGACAGGTTTCATTTATAATGTTGTTATAATGGCATGGTCTCATTACAGACTCCCCCATCAATTTATTAATAGTGAAAAAAAATAAATATATAGTAATTTATTAATTTTTTTTCATTAATCCAATATGTTGGTAGAACAATATGGTAGATCCCCAGGCATTCAAATGATGCTTAAGGCTTGCCCTTTTCTGAGCTCTTTTTCATCTTTGTCAGATTTTAAGAAGATTCCAAATGATAGGATCAAATGACGAGTGAGTATGGTTTTTAACTGGACAATCATTTTAAACTATGAAAATTCTTTTCATTCTTTACAGATACATGTCAAGTAGAACTGCATTTGAAAATTCAAGCCACAGAGTTAAACATGAGAAAAATAAAGGATTTATTGTGACAACATTATTACAACATTATTTTATAATATCGATTGGATCATTGGACCAAAATATTACAAATCTGAATCTAAACATATCTTCTAGAGAGTATAAGTCTTACAGCATTATAGACAAAGGTTAAGCAAAGCAATACTTTCTCCTAGGTTTGTGAGCAGAAGAGGCATATAGGGAAAGGAAAAGGCAGGAAAAGTTTCTTTAAACAAGTACATGCAAAGAACTAAAAATGTATTTTGCAAAAAACTCTAAATGTATTAATCCTATATAAACGGTGAGTATGGAGTAGTACCAAAGATGAAATCTTACACCTTTTCCATTTGTTAAGACATGGAATCCAATTTTTAACATGTGACATAGAAGATAAATTTCTATGAAATACCAAATAATATAAAAACTAGGAGCCAGAAAATTAGTGGTAAACTGAACATATATCAAGCTGTGGGAAAATGACTTAAATATTCCAGTTATTCCAGTTTTTATGAAGGTACTTGCTCCCCTTCTGACCCTTTTTTCCAATTTCTCATATTTAGAACCAGAAGGATGTATTTCCCCTTTTGGAAACCTCCTTAAGAAGGTCTGTGGACAACACATATTGGATCAAAAGTTTCAGAACTTAAGGTATTTCAAAGCACTTTGTTGTTGTTGTTGTTGTTATTGCAGTTCTTTTCATTACAACTCATTCTGATGATGATTGGGTGAATTGTTCAGGGAAAAAAAAAATAAAAAAAGAACCTGCCCAAAGTTCATTGGTTAAAAATTCTGAGCTAAATTGAAGCACATCTTTTTAATGGCATTTCTATGTTACTGTTTTAGAAGCTCATAAACACCTTTTTTTACATTTTTATGTGTTACACATTAAAACGATGTTTCACTGTGAAAAAATTAGCTTTAAGCTAGCACACACATTTATATACTGGTCAATAGGAAGGGTGTGACCATCACACAGGATAGTCACAGGAACTTTTTCTGTACATGAAATAAAATAAATGCATTTTTCGTTTATTTGATTTTATAATACACTTATTTTAGTTAATTTTGTACATTTTTTTTCACAGATTTACACTCATATATATACAGCAAGCCAAAGTTATCAGCTATATAGCTGATATTTTGTATTCTTCATAATTTATGAAATTGTGAAATACCTGAATATTTGCACTTATTACATATTGCTCACTTAGAAGTGTTTCTCTCTCTCTGTATATAAAAATACATATCCTCATACACATGCACATAACGGGGTGTCAGAAGGGCTGGCAAATATCCATATTTATTAAAGATGACAGGGTCAAACCATATACAAGTGAGACCAATGATATAAATATATATATAAGTACAGCTGCTGAGGTAATCAACAGAATAAAGCAGTTGAGATAGAATAGTTTTGATAAAAGTAGTCAAATAAACAAAAGGTTGTTATGAGTGATCAATTGTTCTTTATATTCCCTGGTGGTAAGAAAAGAAGTAGTCAAGGTATTTGCAACAGAAAAAATAAATAAATCAAATATTATGGATTTTTTTCTGATTAAAATAATAGTACTGGAACAGGTTGCTTGGTGAGTTTAAGGAAGCTCTTGAAATGGCTATTTTTAAAGAACATTTTAGAAAAATTTCTGTCAACAACACTGTATAATTGATGCCTTACAGATCGGGGGACAGATTAGATGAGCTCTTAAGATCTCTTCCAACTCAACTTGTCTATGAAGTTCTGATTGAAAGAGCCAAATACAAATATTTCTCAGACTTTTTCTTCTTGTTCACATAGTTGGTTACTTTATGATTCTATGAAAGAGCAGTGAACTGGAACAAACTGACAACAAATATTTTAATTTGATAGTTTTAGGAAAACAACAATAACAACAACAACAAAAAACTTTGTACTTATTTTTATGTCTGTTACTGGCAGAAAATGCAAAAAAAAAAAGCTGCCAAAGTCACTTTGAGACAAATTCAACCAAGTAATTCTCTTCCAATATGAGACATATGATTGGGTATTCAGCCAATTTCTGAGCTGAATTTCACATTACCACCTTGGAAATCTATTTTGATATATGTATAAACAAAGACAAATGCACATGCACATATACTCACACATTTTCTTTAAGGAGTCAAACTGAAGCAAAACTGAACTTCAATTTTATCATACCAGTGCATAAAAAATGCAGTTATAGCTAGCATCAGTTACAAAATGTCAAGATTAAGACATTGGTCATATTATTTATTAGATTTGTTTTACTACTTCAAATTTATAGTTAAAATTATACTCCTGCAGAATTATCCGATAGCCATTTTTCTAAAATGACATTACACTTGCCTCTGAAGTGAGGAACTCTGTGTCAATTGATAACAGAAAAGCTGGAAAATACTTGCCCTCATTTTAGCTTTTCATTGGAAACAATCAGTGGTCTGATGGTCTGGCAGCCTCAGATTCCAAGGGTCTGTGATCCAGGGTGATTTTAACCACACTATTTCCAGCTCTTATATGGGTGATAGTGAGAACAATCAGACCAGAAGGGGGCCTGCACTCTCCAAAAAGGCTGGGATTCCTCATCACCTTACATGCACCAAGGGGGAAAAAAAAACTTTTTTATCACTCAGAAAGAATACCACCACAGCTGTTGTCTGGAAGTATGCAAAAGTCCAACTGATAGACTTTCAGCTCACCTAGGTAAAGTCAAGTATATTCAAGAACCAGCCATGTAGCACTTGAGGATAGAAAAAGTGACACATTTGGAGACACCCAGGCACACTGAAATCCTAAATATAAAATGAATGCAAAAAATAGAAGAAATGACAGACTTTATAGTTCACTCTTCCTAGCAAATAAATCTGACATACCTAGAGAAGAGGTTTTGAAAAATTACAGCTCCTTCAAGCCTCTGTTATTAGGAATTATGATGCCACTGATTGTGGAAGGAAAACAGATATTTACAGCTACATTTCTTCCTAAGGCTGTAAGGTGTCAGGAAATGATCCAAGTTACGTAACTTATTACAATAATGCCTTAATCACTTTGATTCCTTCTCTTGTTATACCATCATCATCAACAAAAGCAAAAGTAGGCATGACAAGATTTTCTCCTGAGAATCTCACAAAACTGTTCTAACATACTTATTTTTTCCATATATTTCAGTCATGTTTTATTGCAGCTCCCATTTCAACTCTTAATATCCTTTTACCTCAGATCTTTCCAAAATTGTAACTTTATGAACATGCATTTAATTTGCCTTTGTATATCCTCCAGTTTTGATTAATACTTCTCACTTTGGAAGTCTTTTTAGAGTCATTTATGCCAACAGTTGTTTTAAACTTTGAAAAATTAACTTTCTGAGTTCCAAATATAAAATGGTTGTATTTCTTCAGTGAGAACATATTATGGCACCCAACAAAGTAAAAAGTGAGCTTGTTATTTGGAGTACTAATAAATGTTAGGTTATCTATTAATCCTTTTTCAATCTAAAAAGAGACTAGATTTGTCGTTAAAATATAGCAGTATCAAATATTATTATACCAGATGCTAACTGAACTGACAAAGTTCAGTTAGGCTTTAGACAACTGTTATTCTGTAAACAAGTAGCTTTGAAATCTCCTCAGAATCCCTTTCTTCTGCAAGCTGTGCCAGAAACAATAAGAATTAAGTATGCTGAATCTGGAATATTTTGGAACAGCTCTGGTGTGGGCGTAAAGCAAATGCAAGAAGTTTTCAACAAATTCAGTACAAGTAGCTTGCATAAAAATGAACAATTTGTTCTTGAAAATGTTCTTTCCATCTTGTTTTATTATTAAGCACAGTCAGAGACAATTGTTGGTATAAATTTTGATTATTATCATGAAAACATTGCCAGTAAAACTAGTGAGATCATACTGTAGGAGGATGTCACCCCTTCCAATTTTCTGGTCAACATTTAGGAGCAACTGAAAAAATATCCAAAAAATTAATGCCTACACATTCACACACAACATAGCACAGTACAACAACAAGATACACTACATAATTTTCATCATATTACTAGTACTGAGTCTTATTTGGACTCACATTTATAGTAAACTGCACCAGGTGCCTAAACTTATATGTAGAACAAATTCCTTAACATCCTTAACATAATGAGTCTTTGGTATATGACTTTGCAGAGGTCCCAGAAATTTCAGATAGTTTGGAAACCAACACTCTCACAGAGGAAAAGATTTTTTTCTGTGGCTGCAATTTCACCACCATTTATTTTTGCATTATTAAATACTAACCTGATTTTGTTCAAACATGGATATACCATTGCCTTATGGCTGAACTGGCCAGAGTGCACAATACAGCATTTATATCAGCTTTCTGCTCTTATAGGGGTTTTATGTCAGTTGTTGGAGGAAGAATGACAACTGATTCAGCACAAAATCAGTAGTACTAACATAAGAGTGATCTCATACCAGATGAGTGCTCATGTGGCTGTGGCATTTTCAGTTCTATAGTAGGAGCTCTGAAGCAAGATTTACTGTATTGTCAAGCCGTGGCCTGAGGGTTTTTAGCAGCTTGATTAGAAGATTCATACTGTCACATAATAGAATCTGTTAAATGTTATGAAAGGTTAGTATTTCACACAATGATTTGCAATCCTTCAGTTGTAATCTGGTAGGTCTGTTTTTCTTTCTTTCTTTCTTTCTTTCTTTCTTTCTTTCTTTCTTTCTTT
>NC_048894.1:127162558-127181216 GCF_011077185.1 Oxyura jamaicensis | reverse complement strand
CTTTCTTTCTTTCTTTCTTTCTTTCTTTCTTTCTTTCTTTCTTTCTTCTTTCCCTCTCCAAATTTCAAGAGGTGATTTGCAATCAATACTACAGCAACTTTTGTACACTATTTAGAACATTTATAAGGAAGTAATGGCATAATGACTCTTTTAAACTTATTTCTAGTAAGACCAGAATAAGAATAAAGGTAACTCCTTATAGTCAAGGGGTACTTTTAGTGAGGTAGGGATTATAAATAAGGTCAGATTTCTGAATATTTCTTATAAAGAAAATTGAATGTAGGAGCTGTAGTCAGATACTTTTACCCCTTCATGAATGGGATATTTCTGCTTCAAGATGAAAATGGATGTCAGAAAAGTAAGATTCAAGTAAGGAAAATAATTTGATGATTCAGTCAGGTCCAGATAAAGAGAATGTTGTTTCTAATATGCTTGCTGTCTTTTAGGACTGAGCCTTGTTCAGCATTGAACATTACTCTAGCCCTGATTACTGTGGTAGGATACCAAATTCCTATGCAGGTAACAGAGAGAAACCTAGTTGCTAAAATTGTTAAGATGAAGGAAAAAAAATCCCAGGATATTTTATCTGTTTGACAATTGACTAAATATACATTTAAATATATATATGTATACTAATTTTCTCATTTTTATGTAAACTGAAGGATCAGGACTGTAACTGAGGGGGTTCTCTTTTTCTTTCTTCACTCCCCAGATATGTAATTTTTATGAACAAATATCTGTTTTATGAAAAAAAGATCTGCATTATTTAGAAATATTTCCTTAACTTAGCAATTGTAAGCAGTTCTACAGAGTATATTATTAAGTACACAGTACACAGTCACACTTTCAAAAGAAGATCCCCAGCTGAGGAAGTTATTGTGCACTTTTTCCATTAGCCAACACATTCTGGAAAAAAATCTGAATGTTACACAGGGTTCTCCACCATATTTTGAAGATCTACAGAGTTAGGAATGTTTGGAAGTTATGAGTTATAGAGCTGAGAGGCTATCACAGTAAACAGTCTTGCTCTGGATGACAAATGTAATGACAAGTATAGGGGGAGATCACCAAATAGGAACCAAATACAGCTTTCCAAATGAAGCCTTAAACTGAATAGAGGTGCAAATAAGAAGCCAACACAGTCAAATATTTTAGAAAAGTTAAATTCAGCAGTCTGACTGCCTAATAAACTTCCTGACTGACCAAGAAAATCACTGCAAATAAATAAATAAATCATACTTGAAAGAATCAGGAGGATGTCTTCAACAAGTCAGAAATTGTTTTTTGACCTTTCTGTCTCATGTAAGCTTTCAGGATTACCACCTGTGGTTTCTTTTCTAAATGATTTGATGATAAAAAATATAGTATTTTTCTTTTGAATGGAAGAAATGCCTCCCTTTTTGTATCGGCTATAACACTGTTCAAGTCAGCTCTGTCCAGTACTGGCCTTTCAAGGGCAGAAGCAAGAACTCTCTCTACTGTGTTTCACTGCATTGTATTTCTTGTCATATTGACAGCCTGGGTAATAAAAATTTTCATTATAGTTATACATGAATACATACATACTGTAAAATGAACACTAAAAACAGGTAGGATTTATTTTGCATTAGATAATCTCAGCAGGAACGATATTTTCTTTTTAAATAAAACTTCCCATCTAAAATGTGCCATTGATTTAAGTTAATATTTTCATAAGGTAAAATAAAGACTGGAAACATTGCTATTTTCACAGCTGGGACAGAGAGCTGTCAATCATATCCTCTGAAATGGGCATCCCTAATCTGAAAAAATCCCAGATCTCTGGCCAGCCCCCAAATCCCCAAAATCTTGGATTTAGATTAAAAAAAAAAAAAAAAAAAAAAAAAAAAGTTTATTTATTTACTTACTTTAATGAGAAATGCTAGTGAAAGCAACTCTTAAGAATCACTACCGTTGTGTTCCATTTTTAATAATACAGAGGATGTTAATTTATTCTTCAAAAAATGAAGTGTTCTGAGCAAAACCTGTCTGGTGTTGAAGGAACCTCAATATACTTATGATGTTCTACGCTTTACAAGAGTAAATATCCAGAAGTGTCTCAATGTAGAAATACCCTTAGATTAAAGTATAAATTGGAGAACAAATAGAAGCAATAATGAACACCAGAACCTTGACTCAATTGAAAAAAAAAGGCTGAGAAATAGACTGGAAACCATAACTGAGACAAAACTAGTGAATGACTTTTTAGAAACTCCCATAGAACGCTAGGATTTTTAAAAAAATTATTATATTTTTTTTCACGGTCTTCCATTTTTACTGAATACAAGGCAACTTTCTCCCCTAACTCGATCTCACTGAAAATTATCAAGACAATTGCAACTTCCTTCTGTTTTTAACTTTGATTCTGCTCCAACACTTTCAGCAGGTCATCCAGATACTAAGTCATTAAATATGAGAAGAAGCTCTCTTCAAATAGTATGTGTAAGAAATATAAAGCAATTTGATGGCAGGAGCTTAGAGATCATACACAATATTTCTGGAAGTGTAATACAAAATAATTAGAAAATGTTTAAAAGTTGTGAAAACAGAGAATAAAAAGTTCAGTAGTTGACTCTAGAAACCACTTTGACTTTTTATTTTGTAAGATAACTCCACTGCTTAAACAGTGTCATATCTTCCTGTACAATAAAACTTTATATACTCTTGTGTTTTGCTAACAATTTTCTGGAAGAGTGATGTCGCTTTCTACTTATTTTGTCTAAATGGATCTGTAGGATAAGTTCCTTTCTGGTAGTATTGCCATTACCTCTCATATGATGCCATCACACATGCTTTCTTCACTTTTCTCTTTTCCCCTCATAGTTCAATTTCTGACCAACATTTTCTCCATAGAGTACCTCTCTTGTTCTTTAAATTATTGGGCTTACTAATAGTCAAGAATATTCTGAAAGATGCCCATGGGATGTCAGTTCATCCACAGGTTTTTACAGGTTCCAAGATTCACCAGGATCGTTTTGGTTGCAGGGAACCTCAGGGGGAAATTTTCTGGTTGGTTGGGATACAAATGCACTTGTCAGCCCAAGAAAAGTTAACCTAAATTTAAGAAATGTAACATGAGAACAAATTTCACAGTGGGTCCCTGTTTAAAGCTCTCTTTTGCAGCATCTTATTTATACTTTATAAGGAGGGTTACAATGCTTTGAAAAGTCAAAACTGTTTTTGAGAAAATGTCATTTGTTTTATAGAAAATTCGTTATGCAAAAACTTAATTTTCCTGAAAAGAAAAATCAAGCACTTCTCTTAACTACTGCGATAAATTACTATGTTAAGTATTGACATGAAAATGCTTTGAGTAGGATGAGTGAACATTACACTGAATATGGCTTCATAAGTATATTTCAGAATATTTCAGCTATTTAAAATGCCACCTCCTGTTCAGTGTTGAGGACATGGCATAGTATAGCAAAAGTAACTTAGGGGTTTTCTAAATAAGGCCAAATACAGTTTCCAGTGTAGTCCACAGAAAATCTCCCACTTACATTTCTGAGAGCAGAAGCAACCAGCCCTAAATTAGTAATAGCTGATGTATCATTAGATTTATCTTCTGCAGCCTAGGACCACTTCTGTGTGGCATGATTCGTTGCAGGTCCCAAATAAATTATGGATCCAGGAGAAACTGGTACTTATACATTGCAAGTTGCAATGACTGGAATTTGTGTCCTGTTATTTGTTCTTTCTTTTAACTATGGACATTGAGTTAACAGTAAAAATATTATTTCCCATCTCCTTGCACATGTTTTGTCTGCATCTAGTATTTGTTCTGAAAAATTTAGTCTGAAACTCTCACTTCTGTACTATACTAAACTAAAATTCAGAAATTAAATTATCCTTTCTTCAATCTTTCCCTGATCTCAGTTGCTGAGCTTTGTTACCCCAGTGTTGAATTTAGCTCCAGAGATGGCCAAGTTTGATGCACAGTAAAGTGAGTTCCATATTGCTCTCTCTGTGATTCACTGTGACGATAATGAAGCATGAGCTGGCATGGCTTTCAGAGAGCTGACCTTGCATCAAAATCTCTTCTCATTAAGCAAAATTCCCAATGAAATTCAAAGCAAAATTAATGACCACAGGATTTTAGCAAAAGCAGTAACCTCTTAACTAAAAGAGACAGTGTTGATTATGCAAATAAACAACCATGCAGAAATCCTGTCTATTGTCTAAAATAATGCACTTCATATTATTTATGTTATGACACTGATAAGAATTGGAGTCGTATTACCCTAGATGCCATACAAACACAAATTACAGGATTGAAGCATAAAGATGCAATAATCAACAAACCACAGAAAGATATCACAGGTCTGAGGGACCTTTGTGCATATCTAGTTTATTCATTATCTAATGATAATTATAGTCAGTACAAATTTGTCTTTAGGAATCAAAGGACTCCTTGAAATTGAAAATAGTGCAGTAACCACCTTCTAACTCATTCCTAACAAATTAAAAGCTTTGTCATGTAGCAGCTCTTGGTATTCAAAGCATATTTATATTGTTGACAAAAGAACTTTTTGCTTGGTTGGCCAACGTATGGAAAATAACACATTACAGTGGATTACACATTCCCAGAAAAGTTTTCAATTAGTTGGAAAAAACTGCAGCATATGCAATTGGAGATTACTGATACAGTGCCTCGAAAGACAGACCATAGGGAAAAAAAAAAAAAAAAAAAAAAAAAAACATGGAGCAGGAGAAACACAAGTTTCACATTGTAAATAAGAGATTTAAAGATTATAAATTATAAAAAGCCAGTGGAAAAACCACTCTGCAGACTAAATCTCTTCTCCCTGCATTGCATATTTGCCCATTTACTTCTTTTAAAAATCTCTTCTGTCTCCTTTATGTCTACAAAACAAAAACATGAAGGGGAAATGGTTTACTGTCTGTATAACAGAAATGGTTAAATTGTCTAAATAAAAACTGCCATTAGATGCACAAAGTAATGAGAAAAACAGGAAACAGGAAAAACTAGGATGCTACATTCCTTCAACTCAGTATGATCACCATACCAGTGACAGAAAGCCAACTAAGGTTACAACATGTAACACAACCCTTGAGTGATACTCATCACAACAGTAAGTTACACCAAATAATCTTTGGTCAGAAAAAATAATTATTAAAAATAATATCTTCCCCTTAAATTCTATGCACCAGCATGTCTGAGCTTTAGTACATACAGAGAGCTCTGCAGGTTTTTTTTTTTTTTTTTTTTTTTTTTTTTTAGCAGCACAATGAACTAGAATGAAATGTTGTAACAGGCCTTGAGCTCCACACTTCTAAAGCAGCTTTATACCGTGCCGACTAACTGTGCTGCACCCTGTCTAGCGATGGTGAATACCCATCTCACAGAACACTTTCATTACAAATAGAACTCCAGTATTTTATTCAACATCTCAGTACAAATGGAAGGCCATGGAACACGTTGTAATTGCTCCTACAAAACCTTATCTTTGCACTTCCATTTTTTGCCAGGTATTTTTGTCTTTTTATCAGTGAATATGATGAATGTATTTAGAGCTTAATACATTTTAAATTCATCTCTCCTTTCTTCATCACATTCATAGACTTTCTGTGGTTATAGGTATCAAGAAAGAGAATTTTATATAGGTAAAAACAATAGGTTATATATATATATTTAAAGAACACACTTTGCTGAATAACTCTTGTGAATGTATATTCAGAAAAAACTTCAGAGTTTATTAATCTGTTATTCTCTGTGGATCAGTAATTTAAATTTCAACGCTTCTTTTTCACTAGATTTTCTTTTCAGAAAGTCAATGAGATATTGTTTTATTTCTCCCTTCTCAGAAAAGAACCACTTTGTTATCTGTTCTGGGGTAAATTTCTAAAGGAATTCATAGCAGGTACAAATACAAATCCAAACAAAAAACTTGTCACACAAGTTCTCTCCAGAAAACTTTGACTGGACTCCTGAGACAATTACTTTAAAATCTATGGGTAGCAAACATGATTCTTGGAACATTTTTAGCACCTGTAGACTGAGCACTTTTCTCTGCCTCTGAACTAATATAAACCATGTTATGGATAAGAGGGAGTTTCCAAAGTTCAAGTATAAATTATTTTAAATAGTACAAAGTTAAAAAGGAGAATGCAAAGGTAAATATTTCAGTTTTGCTATTACTCATTCTGAAAATGGTTCATCCAAGAGAGGAGAGAATAATTTTTAGGGAAACGTACAGCTAGGATCACCTATTATTCAAACAATGTCAGTGAAGGAAAAGATTCAATGTTCAACGTTCAATGTCCAGATACTACTCTAACTCTGGAGACAGTTCAACCAACCAAAGTGGAGAGCACATGTACAAGGCCCAATGTTTTAAAATGAAGCATGCATACAGACATTAACATAATCACAAATAAAATAGGATTTAATGGCAGGCAGCAGGTAGGCTTAGTGCTATTTCACAGGTTGCGCGTTGGACTCTACTTGCAATGAAACCAAAACTCCAGTTGAAGGAGATGATCTATTTGCTCTAATAGTAGTGCTTATCTGCTTGCATAAAGAATTCATTCTCATGCTCTTTAGTTAATATTTTAGTTACATTTCACTATGTCTTCAGCTAAAATGCTTACTGCTGGTGTATTCCTGTTTCATTTTACTTCAGAATGGCATCATATACAGCAAGAGAAAGAAGGCCAATGTGCTTCTCAGAAATCAAGTAGTCATGAGACTTTACCTGCCACTACAGATATGCACATACATGCACGCACACACACACACACGCACACAAATAGGAAAAACGACTCAGCAATTGCAAGAGTCGCAATTTACCATGGAAGCCTCTACTTAATATTCCGCATGATCTGCCAAGTTTATAGCCTGGCAAATCTGAATACAAATGTCGATGCAAATGAGGATTCATTATTCTTACATCGTCTTTGTGTTGAAGCTTAATGTAACTTGGTTCCTGTGGTTGCTCAGGGAATGTAGATTGTAAGAGAGGAAGAAAAAAAGCAAAAGAAAAAAAAAAAAAAAAAAAAAAGCAAATTGGGAAAAGTAACAGAAATGGAAATAAATTTTAAAAATATATGCTAAGGTCTCAGACTAACAAAACATCAAACCAATACGTTACATTCTCCCCCCATTTTCTCATATAAGCTATATTTGCTTACCATTATCAGCAGAGAAGGAGTTAACTGACCAAGACCAGTCTCTACAGAGTCAAAACATAACAATCCTCTTTTTACTGATTATACAATATTGTGCCCATTGTAAAGTCAGTGCCCCATTTATCTGAAATATTTCAGCATTCTTTAATAATTATAGAGCTCATCTGCTGGTAGAACCTGAACATTTAGATCTGTAAGAAGATTATAAATGAATTCAAAACCACCCCACCAGTTCTGCTTCTTTCATTATAAATTACTGCTGAATAATTCAGAAACACGTTAAGAAAACTACAGTACGATTAATAAACTACACAATGAAAATCACAATAGTTTAAAGCATACATTTATTGTCCCATTTATAGCCCATCACAAACAAGGGTTGAAAAGCACCAAATTAGAGAGAACACAAAATGCTGCAAAATTATAATTAGATCCTCAATGCTACAGTACATTGTTCTGATGAATCTTTTGTATAGCTAGCTTATGCTTACATATAAATACCTTCTCAGTAAATAAAATGTACTGTAGGCTTGACTTTTAGAGAAGCTGTAAAGCTTAGCATATGCGATGATCCCAAAGTCAGTGCTGTAAGGCTTGCTTCTTCATCCATAAATAAAGCACATTTGCATCCATTCAGTCAAATTAGCTCCATATAAATAGGTGGTTATAATTAGCTCCTCTTTCAGGTTCACGGTTAAAACTCAAGCGTGCCTGCCGCCTTGATTAAATCCACCATTGTCTTCCAATAGCTAGTGTTAATTCTTCCAAGGAAATATTCAGTTGAGGTGTTATTTTATTCTGCTTTGCTGTTAGTTGTCTAATTTACGCCAAGTCCCTGCAGTGCTTTCCTTAAGCCATCCTCTTTGTCTTGCCTTTGAAATTTACCAAATCTTACAAGAAATCAATACTTAATTGATTATTCACTTTTCTGCAGCTTCAAACAGCAAGCACGCATAAGATCCCGGAGTAGTCATCCGATTTCCAATGCAGGAGGTTGCTTGGTGGCAGGGATCTGCAAGCATCCAACAGCAGGCATTCCACGAAGCTGTGCAGTGGTGTTCAGTGCCGGCATCCACTAAAGCAAACGAAGATACTCTAATGAAGCAGGAAAAGTTCCCATGTGAGTCAGATCCATATCAATGCTTTAAAAAAAAAGCCGATGCTCCGACTTTTGGATACAAGAGCACCATTCTCTTTGCAGCTACCCCTCTCCTCCTTTCTGCTTACCCATTTCTTGCCATGGCACTGAAGTGGAATATCCAAAGTGCCACCGAACTCAGAGAACTCCATGCTGGAACGGGGGTGAGACTTGTGCTGCACCTCTGACATAGAATAAGGATGGCAAGCACGTAACATTACAAAATGTAGGACAAATTCAAGCGAGAGAGAGAGAGGGAGAGCAAGAGACAGATGGCGGATCTGGCTAGAAGCCAAAGCCAGTGAAATGAATTACACTGCTGAATAACTGTACACCATTGATTCTGCCACTTGTTGCTGCATGGCAAAAAAGGGCCCTGACGTTGGCAGGAATCTCCTCGCGTGTCACGCATGCCGCAGACAACTTTTAGCGCATAACTCGCCCCGCTGACAGCGATGCGCTACAGCAGCCAGGAAGGAAGTGTGTGTGCGTGTGCATGTGTGCTTGTGTGTAAGAGGAAAAGCATGTGCATGTGAGAGAGCAAGGGATAAAGCTGAGTGTGTGTGGGGGTGTGTGGGTCTGTGCTGGTGTGCCTAGTGTGTGCGCGCGCGCGAGTGCGTGGAGGGGAAAACAATCCCCGCAATCCAGCCATTTTGTTTAATGAAGAATGGAAGGCTGGCATTCAGAGACGTGCTTATGTGCCGCATATTAATGTGCGCTCTGTAGACATCCTCCCCCTTTTTACATGAGTGGCACAGGAGCGAAGCCCTCGACAGAGCAGCCACCGTGGGAGCAGAAGCCCGCAAGGTAACATATCATTGCTAAGCCCAGGGATGTGGCACACGGTGCTCTGCAGAGGAACAAGTTGCTATCTGAGCAGGAGGAAAAGCTGGTCCCACAGTTACGATGTTCGGGTGCTTTCGAAAAGATAACCCGAGTCGAAGCAGACTGTTCAATAAATGCTTCGTACCCAGGATGAAGGGAGACATTATGAGATGCCCAGGGGGCTTTGGAAATCAAATACAATGTTTGAGTAGCACAATTTGAGGTACATTATAAAAAAGCAATTTGAATTGCCAATGAGGTGACACATATCTGCATGTTAATTAGACCTGTGTCAAGCTTAGTCTGCCGGGTGGTGTTGATGGCTAGGAATGCGCTTGTAACTCTGCTGAGAGATTGTTTCTGCATAAATTATCAGCTTTGTCCTACTGATCATTTTCTGCAAACAAACATGAAATGCGAGATCAAAAGGCAATTCTGAAATTAAAATTATTGATTGATAAAACTGAGATTTCAGAATCTAATTAGAGGAGGCACAAACAAAAGCTGATATTATTACAGATTGTGCCTGAGCTAGCAGCCAGATTGTGCAAGGCTTGTAATTTATCTTTGTTTATGCAGCCAGGATATTAAAAATGTAATTAAAATGGTAAAACGATCTGATCAGAAATAGCCACCTAGTGGCAAGTATATTATTTTAAATGGATTATAAAAGTATTGATCTGTGCAAATAAAAGTTTTGTTTGTTTGTTTGTTTTGTTTGCTTGTTTGTTTTCCTCATGACAAACATAGCAGCTCATTGAAACTTGCTGAGCAATTTGTCTTTCGCTAATAAGTTGTCTTTTCTGTTTTGTTACATAGATAAGCAACATCATTTATAACCCTCATTTGCACACTAATAAACATTCAATTATTACAGGTGGTGTTGGGAACATCTTTCATAAATTATGACAGATGAAAATGGAAGAAACAAATAAACCCTTTTCTAGACATGCACTACATACATTTTGTAAAATTAGAATATTCATCTGACAGGAGCAGGAGAATTTGCTTATTAACTTACTCTATTGCTCTTTTTAAGCCATGAAACTGTAGAATCACTATCAATAAGTAATTCAGCTTCTTGCCTATCTTGGTTACTTTAAAATGCTGTACAAAACAGAGAGGACCCAATTTACTAAGTCTGTACAGATTCAATTATCAAATTTCATGGTAATAATGAGGTCTTTGTGATTTATATGTTGTTTTTACCCTCATTTGTCATCTCTCTAGAGTTGTCAAGTGGATGAAGTTTTAAAGAATAGACTGTTTAATTGCACAAAATATAGAAATGAATTTTTAAATTTCTCTGCCATCATGAGCTATGGGCACTGGAAAGGAAGCTTTGGTTTATGTTAATGAATCTAGACTATGAAACAAACACATAAACAAACAACAACAACAACAAAGAAACAAAAACAACCAACAACCTACAAACAGTTTTCAAGAAAATATAGCCAGAAGCTTGTAAGTGCATGATCAGGGTTTAACTCATGTATTTCTTTTTATTTCAGATTTCCACATGAAGCCACTATGGAAATATTCAATTCCTTTCTAAGAAATTCACAATTTAAGGTCCTGTCAGCAGCTCTGGTGTCTTTTGTTAGGCGCACTTAAAATGCCAGATTAAATATTAATATGTGGTTAGAGTGTGCTATTTTGCAAGCCCTGAAACCCTATTAGTAAATCATGATCTGGTGACTGATGCAAGAAATTTCAAGGCACCAAGAGTGCAGATTGCCCATCAGTCTGATGGATCACTAATTTTTAGTAAATCAGGCCCTTGGACTTTTAGCTGTAAGCACATGTATGTTTCATTGTGACGGGAAAAGCAGTCCAACTAACAGTAATTTTCTGCACTGAATGTGTACTGTAACAGGCAGAATTGTTTTGCATAATGGCCAGATTGTTTGAATACAAGTGTTCATTTAGAAGGTTGTGCATGAGATGCCATTCTTGAAAAAAAAAAAAAAAAAAAAAAAAAAAAGCAAAAAAACACCAACAAAACCAACCAAATAAATAAACAAACAAAAAATATCTAGAAGAGAAAGCTGAATTATTTTTATAGAATAGTACTAGAATTTCAAAAGCGATCCTCAGGGTGGTAAAGTTCCAGAAGGACAATGTCCAAGGACAAGTAGCGCAACATCTTCCCAGCCCACCAAGCTGTATCCCCTCTCTAGGCTTCATCACCCACTGCCCTGCCAGAGGTGGAATCAGGTGGTGCATGTGAAGCTTCAAAGTGAGCAGAGGAAACATCAGGAAGGGTCGTGAAGCACCAAAAGTAGGAAAATGGCACCCAAACGAAGGGGTGGGACATAGTCTGTATAAAAATGCTGAAAATACCTTTACATAATAAGCTACTGTTGGAGAGAAGAAAGATCCTCCTTGATATATGGAATGGTGTGATATGTGGCTGAGTACCAGCCTCCGAGCCTCTTGAGAAAAACACACACGTGCGTACACACATGTACACAAACCCCAACCATGCCCTCTTCATTGGTAATCTTTACTTCACACTGATGAGTCTTGACTTCTATTTCTTTATAGTAGGGTTTTAAGCATCTGAATTAAGTATTTGCTAATTATAGTGTATCGTGTCTACAGAAGCTGGCACATATTGCCTTGCCTTTCATGTTTTAGCTTTCATGATTTTTCTCTCTCATTTTTAGCAGTCTGCTGGAACCTGTATGGAAATCACCATCAGAAGGAGACCTTTTCACACCTCCTCTGCTAGCGCTGTTTTACAGACACTGAGAAGCAGAGTTATGAAAGATTGATAAGTCTCACATGTATCTATATCGTTCTTAGGTCAGCCTCTTCAAAACACTTATACAGACTTTGCTTAAAAGAAATCCCCTTAATCTTAATTTAAAATTGCATGCAATTAATAAATTAAAATTTTATTCCTTAGCAGAAGGCTACAAATATAAACGTTTATGACCAATGCTTTGAAAGTACAACTCACAGTTTATATATTTTTTTTAAATAAATAATTGTAATGTGCAATAATTCAGGGTTTCTGAAGATCATGGACACTCTAATAAGAGAGAGAATGGTTTGTTTTTTGTTTGTTTTATATACCAGGTATCCTTTTTTATCTTTTTAAAAAAATACATTTTAAATACTAAATCATTTCTTTTATTTAAATAAAGGGATCAAAATCAATAGGCCATCTGGTACTGACACTGGGAAGTAACACACAGTAATGCCAAACATTCTGAAACATTCCAGTGGGCTTTTATGGTGAGTGGGAGTCTGCTGGGAGCATGGAGTGTGTTCACATTTCCACCAAGCCCTGATCAACGAGAATTTATTACCACTTACACAAATAGATAGACAGACTGTTTGTGCAAAACTGAACCGTCTTGGACATGTTTCTTTGTAAAAAAATAAACAAGTATTAAGAACAAGGTGAAAGAGTACACCAGTATGGGAAAGTCTTTTTAGACTTCCACAATTAGCTTCCACAAAGCTAATACTTTGCTACTACATCCTGTGAAAAAGCAAATGTTAACAAAAGAAAGCTCACATTTATTTAATAGAGTTCCAGAGTAACTAATGTATGCATTTTTGTTTCTGAACTGTAGCTCCTGTTGTGCTCCATGTCACACTCGTGTTTACCAAATGTCAGAAACCTCCTTTATAGGCTATTAATACTATCGTGGTCCCTCCAACATGCACACAAATACACCCACTCCTCTCACCACACACACTTCCTCAGTGTCCATCAATATGTTACAAAGTCTGAGTTTCATTGCAGTATCATATGCAGTATTGATTCCTGTTCCAAGCTAAATAATGTTTTTTTTTTTTTTTTTTTTTTTTTAGAAGATCTTTTACCCTTTAAGTGGGGCTTGTTAACCAAACCGCAGACTGGTAACAAAGATGTACTATAGCATTTGATACCATATATACCTTGGCAAACACCAAAACCAGTAACTTAGGCAGAAATTTCAATGCCTAATTCAAGTTTTACAAACAGGAAAATTGTGCACAAGATCTAGTTACATACATTCCATGTTAAAAAGGGAAACATTCCTAATAGACCTTTCAACATAATAAGATTCAGGCCTTAGCAGTAAAGAAAGTGATTACAAGTTTTATTAGGCTTTGACTAGTTTCCACACCAGATCTAAAAAGTCACCTTGCACCTACATAAAGAGGATTATTTATGTAATTATCTGTACATGTGTCCTCATCAGCCACTGTATACAATCATTTCATGGCATTCAGATTCTGCACAAAAACATCAAGACCTAAGTACAAATATTATTACTATAATGGGTTTTCATTTCTAGAGGTCATCAGGGGAAGGGATTAATTTTGCTTGCTTTATTGTACACACAGAACAGCACACAGAGTCATATTACAGTGCCTCTATCTGGAAAATCACATTCAGATGTAATGAGAAAGGCACTTCTTAAAACAATTTTACAATTTTGGGTGTATTAACTCTATTTTATTTTCATTCTATACTGCTTTCTTTTGTGAATATTCTTTTAGATATCTGTAACTGATTGTTACAAAGATGATTTCAGGTGTCATTTTTGATAATTGAAAACTTATTTTTCATTTTCAAGATTCCTTTTGTCAACAGTGGCATGTTGAAGAAGAATTTTTGAAGAAGAATTTTTGAAGAAGAGATTTTATATCTCTTCTGCTTTAGGCATTTTTACAGAATTATGTAGAGAATTTAAAATCTCTTAACTATGGTAAAAGTATTCCAAATACATTGCATTACAGTTTCTGTATATTGTATATAAGGTGATCTCTGGTTAATAGCTTACAGACACAGCTTTATTTTCCTCTTGCTTCATTATGAGATATTATTTAAATGAGACAACTACACTCTCATCTATGCTGCATGAAACTGATATTATTCTACCCAAGAAACGTAATTTTTCCTATGAATATTCACAACAGATGCAAAGCATGATTTGTACAGGCAAGGTCAGAGATATCAGGAAAGTGAGCCCAAAAGATCATGTCACATAGTGTTCAGATATAAACATCTGTACATGATATCCAGTTTATGTGTATAAATAAACAACCAGGTATTAGTCAGCAACAGATGATTTTCTAGTCAATTTTCAACTAATTTCAAAGCTGTGTGAATGAAAGTTCAACAGAGCCATCATTGGCTTCAACACCCAAAAGAACAAATTGAGATTAGAAAAAAAAAAAAAAAGAAAAGTATTTTAAATAAAATGTGGGGAAAAACAAGGTGAAAAAACAAACTCAAATAGAACCATTGAATAAAGACACAAAGTAAAGGAAAAATAATAATAATAATAATAAATCCTATAGCTTTTCCTATATTCTTTATGGAGATTATTCACTCTTTTTTTTTTATATATATATATATATTTTTCTATGGCTGCTAAAAATATATATTTTGTTCCAGTTAGAAAACTTGTTTTCCTTTAGTTTATTCAGTTGGGATAGATAAAAAATAATAAATAAATAAATAAATAAACAAATAAATAAATTAGATTGACCAACCTGAGGAAGTTCCCTGAATATTTGGAGTCTTAAAGTGTATATTCTTATGAGTTATTTTGTCTTGGCAAAAGAGCTGAGAAGCCACAGTGTCTGGAGACATGATTTCAGAGGCCAAGACTTTCCATAAACCTTACAAAAGCACTAGAGAACTATATAATGCAACAGCATTATAAGCAAGATAAAATACATTCTTCCTTTCCCTAACACACACTCTTTCTGGATCTGCAGATTTTACTTGCTTGGAATTCCTTGTATTGCAACTAGGAATTCTTGGCACTGGAAAAGACATTCCCATGAAGAATTTCGTTTTTCTGACCAAAACAAGGAATTCTCAAAAAGTTCCTGAATGTTACTATCAAAACACAGCCGTAAATCTATGCAGTGCAAGGCTGTAAGAATATATGAAGTCCCAGTTCCCCAAAATTTCCTGGTTTTGACTTCACTGTGGCTACTAAGGAGGAGGAGACACCAAGACTAAGGATGGCTCCCACCCATACAACTAAACTCTTTCACCCTATAAAACAGGATACTCAAAGAGTCTGCTAGAGATTTTGTCTAGCTTGCACTTACTCCTAAACTACACCTAGGAATTAAGCAGAAGAAGGCTAGCTGGTACCAGCCAAAACCACAAAACCCTGCGGAGAAACACACCATTTTAACTGTAGAAAGGACTCAGGAACAGGGCTAGGCTATGTTTAATTTTAGGCTACACATTCAGCCTGTAAGTCTTTCCATTAATGAAAGTGAGCTTTAGACTAGGTCCTTAGAGGACCAGTGACATTTGAAGGATGGGAGAGGGATACAATCAATTTAAATATGCATTTGCAAATTTACAAAATATTATAAACATGTAAGCTAGTGCATCTATCTTCATCAGACTCTAAAGCTGTAAATACCAGATGTCATTTATAGATTAAATGACTTTCCTAAATCTAATTTTATATTAATACAAACCATTCTTCAATTCAACATGAAGGTTTCTATTTTAAACACTCAAAACTCATGGAATGCAAATGTTAGGGTTTTTCCAGTGATTCATTGCAGAAAACATAATTTAAGGTATAAACTGAACAGAAGAATTAGTCCTCCTGAGAGGTGTTGAAACAGATCTGTAACTGACCTGCTCATGGCATTTTCACCTCTGATTGTTTTTTAAAATCCTTCATTTGGGTTGAAATAGTCTGAAAAACTCACAGCTTCAAACTGCTTGATCTCCTATATATGCAAAAATTTTACTGATACTAGATAAAAATTCAACATGTGCAAGACAGATTTGTCATGGAAATTTTGGTGAGGTGAGAGGGTCAGAAGTCATCCACAGTTTAAGACGGACTTTTTTGTGTTCCTGCTTACCTTCAGTAATTATAGTTTCCAAAGCATGGAATGGCTAAATACTCTGTACCATTATCTGCATTACCACTTAAGGGCTGATCCTTTCAGAAGATCTTCAAGGTAACTGGAAAAGCTAACAGGAATGTCAACAAGCATTTAAAGAAATTAAAGAAACCACATCATTCTTAGATAAAAAGAAAGTTTTAGAATGTAGCAAACACATGGCTGATTCCTTTTTCATCACATTTCAGAAAGACAAGGTATCACAGAAAGCAATACTATCAAAGCAAAATTGAAAACATAATTGATGCTGCTGTTTTCAAATTAGGAACGTTACAGTGTCATTAAGTCTTTGAAAAGATCTGCAGATCAGAAAATGTAACTGTTAAGAAGAGCAGTTTTGCCAACCTGTATTTCTCAGAATCTCTAGTACAGCTGATAATTAAAGAGGAATAACTCAGCTCCAACTGCCCCTTGTAATGTTCAGTTGGCACATTTGAAGCTTTGCTAAGGGACCTGAACTGCCAAGCATAAGAAAATGGGAGCTACCTCTGCCTCTGCTCCAGAGGCCATCATGGATAGTTGGCTCCACAGTTAAGTCTTGTGTTTCCCTCTATTCTATGTTAAAACAATGATATACAGGAATACAGGAACCCTCTTCACCACCGTGATTTTTCTTGTGCACTAATCAGCATCAAGACTTCAAGAACTCACTCTTCTCTTGAGAATGACTCCTGACTTTGAAACCAGCATACACCAATTGTTTTCTCCATTTGTTACATAAGGAACTTGTTTACAGGTGTGTGAGTACAGAATAGATAAATGCAAAGAGTAATGCTGGCAATACCCTCATTAAACAGGATTCAGCTATTTTAGCTTATAGTGTCATAAAAATTCTTCTATTAAAACAACTCCTTAACCCCAAAAAGCTATCACACCAAAGGGAATCCAAATTCTCTGGATTTTGAGGACAGTTACAGCAGGAGAAGGAATGCAATACAGATAAAGGTAGGGCAAAGACACAGAACAGAAGGCAAAGAAACAATACCAGAGTGACCCTGATGTTCTATGAGAGTCCCACTGAGCTGTGCCTTGGTGCCAATATTCTTAACAATGTATGCATTTCTTGGTTTCATGGGTCCATGTAAACATATTTTCAACATTTATTACATTACTTGATGACAGATATCAAAGTCTGTCTCTGACATCGGGACTTAAAACTTTTGTTTCTTCTTACTGAAGCTGCAATATGATGGGATGATTGTGTACTTACTGTTAAATGGGATGAACACCCAGAATTTCATTATTTTTCAAAATATGTGTATATTGCTTTCTTTTTAGTATTAGCATATTCCAACATTTGGAGTACTTTCACAGATCTTAGATGTCAGCAATGCACACATTTATGACTAAACATATTCTGTTTACTTTTTAAAAAGTGAATTTGAGCATAACCAGGTTTTCATGGTGTAGATGTTTATGCTGTGGGATGTCTCCATGGGTCAAAAATATAAAAATCCCCCAAACCTCAAATCAGAATATAAAGGCAAGAGACAAGAGAGGCATCTAAATATTTCTTCCTTGAGGAAGAAATGTCTTGTACTGTCTACCCTCATATATGATCTATACACCCTGTGTGAAAACTCAGATTAAAAAAAAATGCCTATATTAAAATATACAAAATTAAAATTATATATATAACAGAAGATGCCAATATGAAATGAATGTCTAAACCATCTGCTCCAAAGCGTTTTATAAGTACCTTTATATTTTCATGAATGAAAATATCAGAACAGGAGATAATAAAACCTCATTAATGTACAATGCTTCATATTGCATCTCAAATGACTTTCACAGCACGAAACTTTCCCTACCCATATCCAAATGTCTGTGATGCTTCTAAGCAGAAGGATGTATGAAATCAAACCATCCCTACCACTTCATTACAAAATTTATTCTCAATTATACCTTCTGAATAATTTTAAATATTAAATTAACTTGCATCTGAATTTGCCAAAATTTATTTCAGTTCTTGTTACCTTTGGATGTCTGTTCAAAATGCTTACTGCTAAGACATTTAATGAACCCTCCCATATTGTCACACTACTGTAGGGTAAATGAGTCTATGATGATTTCTCCCTTCAAGGCTAGGAATATTAAAAACAAAACAAAACAAAAAAAAACAAACTTTACTTTTTTATATTTTTATTTTTATTTTTTCATATGTGCTCTTATATCCTGTCAAGCTACAAATCTTCAAATTTGCCTAAATGCAAATTGGATTTTATCTATCCATAGCATTAATATAAAACAAATCTACATAGCTTTTTACTGATGTAAGAGATGAGTTTTCTTATTTCTAAATTTAAACCTCTAATCTGACAACACATTGCAGATTTTTTTCTTGCTTCTATATTGTTTAAATACTATATATTCAGCAGAGTTCCTACATCTTAAAAAAGTACCTGCTTCTAATTAACAGCATTTCAACAGAAAATTGCTCAAGAGTAACTAGACTGTGTTGATCCAACTCTCAAGTCATGACTTAGGTATGTATTTCACTGGAGGGATTCCTTTCCTTTCCTTTCCTTTCCTTTCCTTTCCTTTCCTTTCCTTTCCTTTCCTTTCCTTTCCTTTCCTTTCCTTTCCTTTCCTTTCCTTTCCTTTCCTTTCCTTTCCTTTCCTTTCCTTTCC
>NC_048894.1:127127762-127152558 GCF_011077185.1 Oxyura jamaicensis | reverse complement strand
TCTATTCTATTCTATTCTATTCTATTCTATTCTATTCTATTCTATTCAATCTTTTTTTGTGCCCTCCTTTTAGGTGTTTATAGACATTGATAAGATCCTACTCTCTGCCTCCTTTTCTCCAGGCTGAACAGTCTTAACTCTCTCAGCTTTTCCTCATAGGAAAGGGGCTATAATCATTTGATCCAACTAAGTGGCTCTATGTTGGTGTCTTTCTGGTATGTCAATGTTTCTCTTTTACTGAAGAGCTGAAAAATGGACAGTGTACTCCTGGTACAACCTCATCAATACTGATTTGAGTGGTAGGGATCACCTCTCTTTACCTACTGGTGATACTTGCCTAATGCAGAAAAGAATACTGGTAGACTTCTTAGTGGCAAGGTCATATTGCTGATTCATGTTCAACTTTGTGTCTGCGAGTACCCCCAGGTCCTTTTCTTTCCAGATGGGTGGATCCCAGCATATCCCGGTGCCTGCAGATATTCCTCCCCTGGTGCAGGACTTCATACTTTCCATTTTTGAACTTTAGGAGGTTCCCATTAGCCCACCACTCCAGCCTATGAAGGTCCCTCTGGATGGCTGCATGGCCCTCTGTTGAGTCAGCAGCTCTCATCAACTTTTCTGTCACCTGTGGATTTACTGAGGGTACACTCTATCCCATTGGGTCTTTAGGGAAGACATTAAATAGAATGGGGCCCAGTAGTGATTCCTGAGGTACTCCACTCATTACTGGCCTCCACCTAGACCTTGTATCACCACTACCTTCTGGGCCAGACTGTTGAGACAGCAGTTTATCTACTTCACTGTCTGCTCATCTAGCTCATACTTCATAGTTCCTACCTGGTCATATCTCTAAGGCCACTAAAATGAAATAAAAAGGATTTTACCACATCATCAAGAGAAAATATTTGGAGTTGGCTGTATGCAGTACCAAATCCTGCTATTATTTTTATGATACATACTTTCAGCCAGATACTATTCTTAGATATGAATCTGCAGCTGAAAATACATTATGAGAAAATACAAACTGGATTTTTAAGGTTATAGAGTAATACTTTCCACATGTCTGAGGCTCAGATACACTGTTTACTTATTAAGTTAGTTAGTTATTAGTTTAGATAATAATCACCAGTACAATGTTCTGTCTATAAAGATCTGTTAAAAATTTACCAAGCTGTGATATTCATCTTTATGGTTTATCAAGAGCAACACAAATGTTAAAATCCAGCTGGATGTATACAAACAAAACATCACTCTGTTCTAGTAAACACATTTATTTTATTTTTTAGATTGGTTTCATCTTGAAAATTACAAATTGGATTAGGAGTTTTGATATGATTGAAAGGCAGATTGACAGTCTACTTAGCATTTTTATTAGTTGTGTAGATTATCTATAGGCTATAGATGACCTCAGTCAACTTAACATTCTTTAGGCAGGTAGACACAAGGCAACATCAACCAATCATAAAAACATGTACTTGATTATTAGGTCTCAAGATGTGTCAGATCAATTCACTGTATCACCTTCAAGGCCAGATATAAGAAGGCATCTGCATCTTTTGTAACTTAGGAGGCTGAAACAAAAAATGCTAATAATAAAATAAAATGCCATTTACATAAGTTCTGTTTAATACAGGTACCTATATTATTGTCAATCATTTAAGGGTTTTGATATAATTATAACAATTATGTTCTTTGAAGCTTTTTGTAACCCAAAGAAATATATGTCAGAAATCTATTAAATATAGCCTTAAAATGATGTCACTGTTTCTACCATCTCTTTGTCTTTGCTGTACATATACCTAACATTAAGTGGACTCTTCTGACTCTGATTGCAATAAGAAATGGTTTAATATAACTAATGCACAGTAATAAATCAAATAATTGCTTGTAATGATGCTTAACTGTTGCTGTTGCACTTTGTGATCTAAAGATTAATATAAAAATATGTAACACAGAGACGGTGGTTATGCTGTATTTGCAATGGTTAAGAGCAGTACCACATTAGTAGCAACACAGGGAAGGAACAACAACTTAAAAATTACTAATTTTCTGCACTTCCTTGGTTTCTGGGTATTTACTAATCTACCGCCAGTCTTTATCACTACTTGGCTATCAAATACACCCTGTTGCCTGCTGAACTTTCTATCACATTTAACTAATTTAGGAAAACACAGAATGAAGACTTTCAATTCTTTAATTAACTCAAGCAAAGAAATAGTGAGGTTACCAATCCTTCTTTAAGATTAACTTAGACAAATACTTAATACTTTCTTGCTTTGTTTGTGTCTTCAGTCTGGATCTCAAATGGTCCACCACAAAGAGTGCTCCCACATGACCGCTGTGCATTCCCCATGGATGAACTGCAATTTTCAAGTTGCAATAGAGATGAAACAAAGACACAACTGTCCAACAGTCACAACCACATTTTATCATACCATTAACAACCATAAATTTAGTTTTAAGTGAAATGCTAGTTGCTTCAGTAATTTGCATGTAGATTTTTCCATTTTCCAGAGTTTCTTAACATTTTTGATTTCTAAAATTGAAATTTATTTGGAGGATAAAATTGTAAATAGTATATTCAGAGAAGTGGTAGTTATCTTTATCATAGCAGATAATATTTTAAAGCATACAGTAGAAGTTGCTGTGATCATAATACTTCAGTGAGAAAATAACTGCCAGATATAGATAATTCTATCTATTTTTATTTATCAGATGGATATTTTCCTCCTGAAGTGATGTTCCAAACCAAAGTCATTTAGAAGTATAGTCTAAATAAGAATTACTTATAAAGACAGTAAAAGACAAAGTGCAGTAGTTCTTCATTAAGGCAGACTAAAAACTGACAATTCATTTTATTCAGAATAATTTTATTCAGGACTTGAAATAATATTTTGAAAATATCCCTTCTTGTCAAAACACAGCTTTAGCCAATCTCCATCTTTCCTAGCAGATTCTTCCTAGTGGAAGGAAAAATCCTTAATATTCAGAAAGAATTATCTTAATTTTGAAGTCCAATATGGAGCTTGCAGCTTGTCTGCATACAATAATAAATGTCAATAAAATAATTTTCTGGAAAACTGTTCATGCATGTACTAGAGATAGAGTGTCACGAGATTAATTCTAGAATCACAGATCTTGAATAAAGAAGAATAAAAAAGGATTAACTGCCAGAATAGGCTATTTCTATTATTCTCATACTAATTCAGACTTACTCCTGACAGCACTTCTGTTCCTGGTTTGTACAACTCTAAAGATACTGGTTTAAGATTGTACAGACTTCTAAAGGAGGAAACATAATTTCATTGTGTAAAGGATGAACTTAAAATATTTTATAATTTCATAAGTATCTGGTAATATTCTTGTTGCTGTTTGCAAATGATGAATTCAAATCCTGATGAATGGTGATTTTTTATTTATTTTTTGATATATATATATATATTTCATGCCTGTGAACTGTACGTTCAAGATCTTTAGAAACTGAAGTTCCAGCATGCTTAATATCCCAGGCAGTTGTTTTTTGGAATATGTTTGTACATTTTATGGAAAACTACTTGAATTACTGGACATTAGTTTTCCACATGATTTAGCATTACTTCTTACTGATGAGAGAGCCTTAGTTATAACAGAAATGTTCATCACCTGCTTTCAACCATCCTTTTTATAACTGCTGGAACTGCAGTATCATTGTACATAATATACACTTCAAAAAGCACCATGGTGTTGATAGCGTTTTTCTCCTCCTCCTGCTTAATTAACACTTCCTAAATATTTGGTTTGTCTAAGGTAGTAATCCCTAGAATTTCGAGGGTAATAGGTGCTATGCTAATTGAAAGGATAGTTAGAAATGAGTTGCTAAAGGATTAGCCAAAGAAAAGCTAAATACATTTAGGAAGGTTTTGTGGTAGTTTTCTATATATAAAGCTCCAAATAATCCTAACAGATTGGAAACTAAAAATCCAGAAAAAAAAAAAAAAAAAAAGAAAAAAGCATGAGGTTTAACTTCTGCAACCCTTAGATGAAGAAAAAAAAAAAAAAAAAAAAAAAAGTTACAAGGGACTAGAATTTTCCTTTCTCTGGCGAACACAGTGGGAGAGAAGTCTGCCACCCAGCCATCCTATCCTTTGTTATAAGTCTTAAAGGAATCTCTCTCTCCTCCCTACTGCCAGGTTGTAAATGTATATTCACTGGAGGGCATTTTTCTTCAGAGACACCCTGAAGTACAAGCTTCCATGTTGGACCGGGCAGTTCATCAGTGATATCCCAACATACCTTTCAAGAGGTCTACAGAAATGCACTGAACCATTTGGAACAGCAAGAATTGTCTAGTGCACAGATCTAAAGGTCTCCATGCCCATGGAAACTTCTTACTGTATTGAAGATCATTTTGGTTATTTTATTACTGCTAAGTTTACTACAGTGAATCCCCAAGTCATCATATGATCATACATAATATTTAATCTTTACTTCATTGTCCTTAAAGTCTCCTGATTAATGTTCAGTTGCATATATGAAATAGTGCTCTATATTCAGGCTTCTTTATGTATCACTTTCTGAAAGATATTATGTGAATGGCCTCACTAGAAAGCTGACATCACCTAAATTCCACATTCTTTTACATTGTCACTTTTTCTCCTCAGCCAGACTTCTTCATGATACTTCAAGTTCATTGATTTTGTATTTCATTACATATATATGTGTACTTGTATGTTATTGCAAACTACTTTAGCACACTTGGAGGTGAACGCATCTCATTTGGTAACCTATGTCGTGCTTGCAGTGCCCCTGTCCTGCTGTCCACATCCCCCCTTCCTCCTGCTGCCACTGATATCAAAGTCAGTTAGTAAAGAACTGAGGATAGTTTTTCTTGACTGGTCTTTCCAGAGACAATGTATTTTCTCTGGTGAGCTCTGAGTTTAGGTGTCTTCTTTCAGCAATTTAGGCTCTGGTCATTGACCCCATCTTTATGTATTTTTAGTAAGTTAAGTTGTAAGTAAGAGAACAGCGGCATCTCCAGATAATAGTACAGTAGGATTAACACTGAAGAATGATCTCTTCTTGAAGATACTGTATGACCTTGAAGATACTGTATGAATGCTACAGGAAAGACATTGACTGTTTACTCCCTATGCTTCCACAGTCCCATAAGCTCTGGTGGGCCCTGAAGATCCATATATTTTCACACATACCTCCTGTTTCTTATACGCTTAAATAATATTTATTGTTTAGTCTCTAGATATATCAATTTCTTGATCTTCTTTTATTCTCTCTTTTATTCTATTTTTTTTTTTTTTTTTGATTTTATTCTATCTCTCTTTTATTCTATTTTAAATGTTTGTCAGACAGTATTTATAGTCCTTTCTTCTGGATTCACAAACACAGGATTTCTAGGTTAGGTCTAGAAATCTTGCAGATTTTGCCATTTATGAATACTGACTTTTATCTTAAATTTTCTGCTGGAATAAGTTATTCTCTCCATAATTCTGTTTTAAAAGAGTCAACAGGTGCCCATCCTGAGTTAAAATTTAATTGTCTCCAGGTTTGATTTTAGGGTCACTTTGACTAATAATGTTATTAAAAGAAACGTTTAAACAAACAAGCAAACAAACAAACAAACAAACACTTTATGTAATTTGATGTCAAAATGCTTGTTTTTGGTCTGAGTCTTATTCCAACAATTTTGAAATAATTTATATAGTGGTCAGTTCTGGTTAGTGGACCCAATGTTTTGGAACAAGATCTGTATGTTATAATTAAAGATTTACTCAAAAAAGTGGCACCTTCTGTGCACTTTTAGAATTCACAGTTCTAAAAAGAAATGGTTTAAAGGATCACACAACTTTAGCTTTAAACCAGACTTGCTGAGTCACTGTATTGTTTAAATGAATCTTATTATTATTAGCAGTTAATTAGCAGTAACGTTAATTAATGGTAATAGCAACTTAATAAGATATTTGGTCTTCCTTATCACTAAACATTCAATATTATTTTCCTGACAATAAAAACAATAATGCAGTTAAACTTACACCTGGTTTTGAGAACTAACCTTCAAGTCTACAGATTATATTGATTGAAACCCCCTGCCTGACACATTTTCTTACATCGTATTTTATGCAGTACTTTGGAAAGAAAACTCTTCTGACTTCTGTCACTTCCACAGCATAATTTGTTCTTTCTCTTCCATGGTGTAATAGTGATCACTGTAATTCATAATTGTTATTATATATGTTACCTTCCATTGCTTGATTCATTTTTCCCCACCATAGCACATTTTAGCTCACCTTTTTATTTGTTTATTTACTGTGTATACTGAAAGTAATAAATAAAGTCTCCACCTCCTGCCTTTCAAGCATTCAGCCTGATTCTCTGTTGGAACCCATACTTATACCTTCTACAATTGGGAATCCCTCCTTAATTTACTAATGGAACTCTGGCCTCTTCAGCTTTTATCATAAATGTTGCAACTGTGTACCTCTAACAGTGTCTACCTCTGGCAAAAAGGATTATGCAAGAATTTCTTGCTATTGCTTTGTGTACTTTTAAATTTATTTTCATGATTTTCCTAACAAAGGCAAGGGCAAACTTGAAGATACTATTTCAGCATGGATGATGACATGCTTATAGAGAGAAAGATTTACAATCTTAAAATAAATAAATAAATAAATAAAGCGATTCTATGCTAATCAAAAGTGTATTAAAATGTTTCTTCCAATTAAAAAGAAATTTAGCACTGGTCACTTTATGACTAGACTTTATAGTATTCTGGAATAAAAAGTTTTATGTATGAAGAACAAAATGCATTTTATCATGTTATTCAATATAAGGTCCTTTTATTACTGAGGTTTAACATCTGAAATGCAGTTTTTGGCTGATAGAAAAATACATCGTAGAAGCCAAGTTGCTTCAAGTGAATTTTAAACACCAAAATCCTCCAAGAGTTGACACAGATGCTAAAGAGTTTCTCAAGCAGCTGCATTGTTTATAAATCTCAGCCACTTTATCATATTATTTTTTATATACAAAAATTTCTGAGCATATTTATCATTCAGTGTTGGAAAATAAGGAGGGACAGGCTGTGATGTGAGAAGAAGGATATATAACAATCTAAAAATTTTCACCTATCATCTCAACTTCACAGTGATCTGAATGGACACTACTTTTGAGCAACCTTGAAAGTCCTATTAATATTTTCAAAGTCTTAAGAATTAATGAATTCTCTTATGGTGAGTATCAGGTTCCTTTTTCTTGCAGTATTGATACAAATAGCCACTGTGCTGGGGGTTTTGCTAAGTTCATGTTATTATTTAAAATATTTTTTTGGCTATCTACTTTAAGTAACACTGTTACTAGTTAGACATGTATATATATATACATGTTGAGGTATTTCTACTTGGTTTAAAAACACAGTGGAGATTTTTTGTTCCACCACTGTTAAAAGAAACTTGAAATTAATTTTATTTTATGTGGAAAATGTATATCCCTTGACATTTAACTTAAGATATAGCCAATATGTCCATACGCATGTGACAGCACCATTCAAATTGATGAAAAAAATATATTCTTTGTGTCATTGTAAATTTGATAAAAATCTCACCACAATAAATAAAAAGTGGAGAGGTTGGTTTCTGCAAGTACTAACAAAGATTTTCTGTTCTGTTTTTTGAATAATATATATATATAATAGGGAAACCAGCTGATGTGATTTTTTTGGACTTCAGCAAGGCTTTTGACACGGTCTCCCATAGGATCCTACTGGACAAAATGTCCACCATACAGCTAAATAAAAACATCATACAATGGGTGAGCAATTGGCTAACGGGCAGGGCCCAAAGGGTTATGGTAAATGGGGCTGCGTCAGGCTGGTGGGCGGTCACTAGTAGGGTCCATCAAGGCTCCATTTTAGGGCCGGTACTTTTCAATATTTTTATAAACGATCTGGATGTAGGAATAGAAGGTATTTTGAACAAGTTTGCTGATGACACCAAACTTGGAGGAGTCGTGGACTCTAATGAGGGTGGAAAGGCCTTGCAGAGGGATCTGGATAGGTTGGAGAGCTGGGCGATCACCAACCGTATGAAGTTCAATAAGAGCAAGTGCCGGGTCCTGCACCTGGGACGGGGAAACCCTGGCTGCACGTACAGACTGGGCGATGAGATGCTGGAGAGCAGCCTAGAAGAGAGGGATCTGGGGGTCGTGGTAGACAGCAAGGTGAATATGAGCCAGCAGTATGCCCTGGCAGCCAGGAGGGCCAACCGTGTCCTGGGGTGCATCAAGCATGGCATCGCTAGTAGGTCAAGGGAGGTGATTGTCCCGCTCTACTCTGCGCTGGTGCGGCCTCACCTCGAGTACTGTGTGCAGTCCTGGGCACCACAGTATAAAAAGGACATGAAACTGTTGGAGAGTGTCCAGAGGAGGGCTACGAAGATGGTGATAGGCCTGGAGGGGAAGACGTACGAAGAACGGCTGAGGTCACTGGGCCTGTTCAGCCTGGAGAAGAGGAGGCTGAGAGGAGACCTCATCACAGTCTACAACTTCCTCGTAAGGGGTTGTCAAGAGGCAGGAGACCTTTTCTCCATTAACACTAGTGACAGGACCCGCGGGAACGGGGTTAAGCTGAGGCAGGGGAAATTTAGGCTGGACGTCAGGAGGGGGTTCTTCACAGAGAGGGTGGTTGCACACTGGAACAGGCTCCCCAGGGAAGTGGTCACTGCACCGAGCCTGTCTGAATTTAAGAAGAGATTGGACTGTGAACTTAGGCACATGGTCTGAACTTTTGGGTAGACCTGTGCGGTGTCGAGAGTTGGACTTGATGATCCTTAAGGGTCCCTTCCAACTCAGGATATTCTATGATTCTATGATTCTATATTTTTCTTCAGTCAATTAATGGAATTCTGGCACTTTCACTGTGTAAGCTGTTATTAGTATTTAAGGCAGTGGTTGTCAAAAAAAAAAATCAGAAACAAATGAACCATGGACTTTTCAGTTTGATATACTTATAACACCTGTGCTATGCCAAAATGCCTTGTAAAATGGAATGGATCAGTAAACACATGCAAAAAAAGTAAATGGACAATCATTTGAAGTACATAAGACATAAAAGTAACCTAATATTAACAACTATTATGCAACTATTACTTAATTCAAGCAAAGACTGCTATGCACATTCTATATCTTTGATGATCAGGTCACAAGAAACCACAGAACAAGAAAGGACAACAAGTTGTAGACAAAAAATAAGAAATAACAATGGGAATAATTCAGCATGAAACTAGAGAAGGATAGATTTTCATAGAAAAGAAGATTGTCCCATTTTTCACAATGAACACTACTTAAAAATTCCACCTATAGGCCAAATCAGTCTCCTATGATCCTGAAAGGTTTGACACCCGAACATTACTGTGGGACTTGCTTAGAACAAAAGAATAAAAACCATTTTAATCAACTCTTTTTCTTTTTAATCAGTGCAACATGCATTTCATGAACAATTTATGGCACTCGACAAAAACACGCGAGTTCTTACAGATTTGCAAAAAAAAAAAAAAAAGAAAGAAAAATAAAAAGGTATAGTAAAAGAGAACAACATCACTATGGATAGAATACAGGCAGAATATGGTGGGATATGAGCAGGCATAATTGCATGCTTTGATATTTATGATGAAAGACCTGAGCTGAAAGAAAAATGACAAAAATGCTATCTTAGCCTTTTATGAAACAAAGAAAACCTGAAGGTCGTGCAATAGTAATTTTCATCATTCCTTCCAAAGCCTTGGCAAGCTTTGAAAATTCATATGTAATAACAGCTAGCTTTTCTAAGTGAAAGTGCTTTGAAATCATTTCAGGATATACAAAATATAAAAGCAACCTTCACTTTTCAACTGTAACAAAAGCAAAATTATATTTTAGAATATTAATCTGACTATTTTAAATTATGCTGTCTTAGCTCTAAAAAAATCTTTCATTACATTGTACAATTATTTTTCTTAACATCAGAATATTTTGTTGTATATTTTAATTTTATAAGAAGTAACTATGGCTTATTAGGCAAAAAGGCTCTTAGAAACTGCAATTTGCTCACTCCAATACAGCAAAACCTGCCTGGCAATACTCAATGACAAACACAAATGCAAGCTAAGAACACAGAATCAAATAAATAAATAAATAAATAAAATGTTTACTTTACTATGACATTACTACAGCTGCATAGCATGCTGAAATTAATTTCCATCCAAATTCCTCTATGTACAAACTAAATGGTTAAATATAAAGATACTTACAATCTCAACTTTAAGGATGCCCAAATTGCCTTAGAAGCTGAAGCATGTTCTACCTAATGATATTCATTTCTCATCTTCTCAATGGGTGGGATTTATTTTACCAGTAAATCATTTCCTATGATTTTCTGCATTTTTTTTGGGCCATCAGGTCTTTTTTCTTTTGTCCCTGAAATAGAAGTTGAACATTTTTTAAGCTGTAGTTTGACCTCAATGTCTGCTTCCTCCAATTGAGACTCAATCCCCAGCAGCAGGAGAAAATATGAAAGAATAACCATCTCAGGGAGAAAAAAATAAATACAATAGTTGGAAAGTATTGCAAACTTCAGAAATATATATATATATATATATATATATATATATCTTACTGCAAATGGAAAGGAAATCCAAACTTCCTGTATTTTTTTAGTATTGCCCTTTCTGCATCTCATTCATTTATTTTTTATTAGGAAGTACACTTTTTAAGGAAATGAAAGTTGGAGATATTGTATTTACTACGTTTACTAACCTAAACAAATTAAGCGACCTACTAAATTTCTCAGCAATTCAGAAGAAAATGTGTTAATTTAAATATATATATATTTATATAAGATGACAAAAGCAAAGTAGAAGTCTTTATCATGTCTGTTCAACTTTATTTATTTATTTTGAAAGACTCCTTATGTATTCCTCTCTAGACTCTTTGCATTGTATAGCATCCAAATGCTTCTTTACTTCTGCAGTACTTCCTGGCCATATGGATGAATAGTATTTAGTTTTAAGGCATTCACTTTTATATGGTTTTCCTTTGATGAAATTTAGCCTTTTAAAACTGAGTTGTCTGTTCTACTTAATTAATGTTAGGCACAAACACACATTGTATGTGGTTGGGTACAACTGGAATTGAAAGATGAAATGCTGCTTAGATGCTGCTAACTAACCCGCCAAGAAATAATGTTTGCTAGTGAAGAATGGATGAAATGTCTTAAAACTGAGGTTTAAATATAGGGTCTAAGCTGAAATTTAGTGGGGTTTAAAATTCAGAAAGGTGAAACAATTAATGAGGTTCAAAATCTAAAAGCAGTGTGAGCCTTAAATCCAAATTCATATTTTGGAAATTCTAAATTTAGATTAGTAGAAGTCCTGTCAGAAACAACTTTTTTTTTTTATTATTATTTTATTTATTTATTTATTTTTCAATCCATTTTAGATCTGATACTTCAGGCATACAAAACCTAAAAATGAAAATCTTACCTTTCTACTAAGGAGAAAGAGTACATGAAGATATTCATTCCTTTTTGATGACACTAAATACAGAGCCTGACAGTTTTAGAAAGTTAAGTCTCCACACCCTCTGATAATAAGAGGTATTTAAAGAAAGTGGCCCAAATGGTTGAGAGTTGCACTTTTAAGTCTGAAAGTGGCATGTTGTGATTCTCACCATGTATAGGACAATTTTAGGTTATGGCCAGCTTCTGGAAGATGAAGGTTTCTTGGCAGTTGCGGTGCCTCTGAAGTGACTTCTGCTGTTATCTTGTTTACTTTTCCATGTCCCTCTGCTCAGAATACAAGAGTAAGGAGCAGCTGCCCTTAAGAAACAGCCAGCACTTTCAGAGTTATCTATCCATTTAGGCTTTTCAGAGGAAGTCATATCATTATGATTATGCAACCTTTAACCCTTCAGAAAGTGCTATTTCTTCACAAAACATCACTGACAGGTTGTCAAGAAGCTTATCTAAATGCATGATTAGGAACTGAGAAAATCTGTTATCCCTATCGTTGTTAATGAATACTGCCATTAGTGTTATTGTCACCATTCTTAGTGATAGTTGTTTTGATTCTCGTATTGGTGGTACCTAAGGTTTACAAGGTAATACTCCATTGTATTAGAAACTGTATATCAATATTCCGAAAATTTTATCAATGAATCACAAAGCTACTAAGAATTGGCTTCAATAAATGGACTGGAGGATCACAAGGAAATGAACAGAGGTCATTCAGTCATCTCCCCCAGTAAAGAACTCCTGAACTGTCCTCTGAAGGCAGCTATTTCGCTTCATCAGCTGTACAGGAAAGTCAGGTGCCTTCTCTTAGCTGCTGCTTAGATGAATCGTACCTTAACTAGGTAGACAATGTTAGGCCAATTAGACTGGATGACTTAGTCTCTAAGAGAGACAAAACTAGTCAACATAAGAAAAAGGAATATATATATATTGTCACTCCATAACCACTGACATCATAACAGAAAAAAATCTTATAGAGTGGTATGGAAGGAAAAAATGTAACATTTCTACTAATATGACACTTTACTGCTTGAATGTATTATCCATCAATATCTATTCAATATTTGTAAAAGTATCACAATATTATGCATTCCTTCAAGCACTAATGTGGATGAAATACCATGACACTAAGTGTTTCTGATAAAGACAGGTCTCTCAGCTTTTATTGGATACAACTGTTCCTGTCCTTGCTCTAGTCTGTTAAAAGTTGCTAGGTATTTGTGCTACTCACAAATGTGTTCCTGTGCAAGCTCACTGTAATCCCCAACAGTGAAGTCTATCTCCCACTTCTGTGCACAGTCTAGGGGGTCATTATGGAGAATTTGGCTTGACAATCCTCCTCTAACCTTCCATTGGAGACAATGAACAGCAGATTAAATGAGCCACAGTTAAGTATCCTGTCTTCTCCATCTTCCCTCAGCTGAAACTATGCTGAGGCATCTCTTCCCACCAAATATTTTTAAATTTAGTAGATTAGAATAGCTAGAGTATTATTTCCTTTTGGAAATCAAAACAAAACATTTTTTTTTAATTATTTTTTTATATTTTTTTTTTATTTTCTACTCACAACAACTAAGATTGACTGGATTAAAGATTGATTCAAACTGCATCATTATCTTAGTGTGACACTCTGAAAAATTCTGATCTACCTCTTACCAGTTTTTGAAACTATGTTGGTAATAAATATTTACATGGAATCTCCTGGAATTTTGCAAAATCACCAGGCACCACACATTTGGAAGATAAACTTATGAGATCACCCTGTCTACTTTTTTTTTGGTGCCTAAATACTTTAAGTGATCTAGCAGTAGTTTGAAAGAAAGAAAATATCTGTTCTCCTTTAACAGAGAAAGGCTGTCCGAACAGTTAATCAGTATGAATTCCAAGTTCTGCTGATTTTCACATAACTCTTTTTTAATAACACAAACAAATAAACAACAAACAAACAAACCCCACCAAAGACAAAGAAAACCTTTCTGCTCCAAATGCTATATATTCCCCCACGGCCAAAAAAAAAAAAAAAAAAAAAAAAAAAAAAAAAAAAAAAAAAAAGGCACCTAAAAGAGCACCTAAAAGTCATTTTCACTGAATCTACTGCTCTCTGCTCTTGTCTAATGACTCAGTACAAGTTTTTGTTTATTTTGCTATGGTGAAATACTTTCTGTAGCAGTCAGTGAAAACTCTTGTAAATTTTTAGAAAGAGCTTGCACCAACATATCAACACCTTTAATTGGTGTAACTCTGTTAGTTATTTGACTATATGATTTCAGTCAGCTTTTTTACAAATAACTATAGAAGGAATGTAAATGAAATCATAGAAGAACCCTTGGAACAGAGCACAGAGATGCTTGGTCAAAGTTTTGTCCAATATTATATATTTATGTGGTTGAGTTGCAATTTGTAAATTTAGCCTCAAATGCTGAAAGATTCTTCAAAACATCTAACAGAGTCCAGAAATTACATAGAGAGAAACTGGATCTAAAGATCCATTTATTGTCCTGTGCTAAATGGGACACAATACTTCATTGCTGGCAGTTGAAATATGCATATGGATGGATAGACTGTATCAGGCAAGAATTTAGCATTCTTAAAATTTTTACCTGTAAGTCAGATTTGGTTGGAATTGGCAAGAAAACTCAAAAGTTATCAACATGGTTTTCACTTTCATGAGGAAAAAAAATAAATAAATTAGTAAAGTGATAAAAAAAATCTATGGAGATCTTGCAACAACATCTCTGTGAGGGGTAAGCTGTCCTATTTTGGAAACTACACTCATCAGAGACTACAGGGTAAATCCATTACCACAGATCAACCAGACTGGAAAGAAAAAGAAAGAGATTCAGGGAGGTTTTACTTCACATGAACACTGACAAATCTTGAATGCACAAGAGGAGTGAGATAGTAGTCTGTCATTTTTCAGGAACTTCTAACTTATCTAAAAAAAGGAAAAAAAAAAAAGTAATTACCTTTAGAAAATGCTCTTCCTAAGCTTTTGTTGTTTCTGTTGGTGTTGAACTAGAAGCTCAGTAGTCACTTCAGCCCCTCTGGGGTTCTCAAAAATGGGGAACAGAAGGTCTGTAGAATAGGGCTCTTATGATTTAGAATTTTCTAGTAGTAAAATTAGGATTTATCCTAAATAAGGTTAGGATAAATTCACTAAGGTTACTTTAGCCACCCTCTATACACAACAAAAAGAAATAAACATCTTAAAAGTATAGTTCAGTTCACCTAAGACTAAAATACTCTGAAAGTGTTTATCACTGTCCATTGTTTACTTACATGCTTAGAGTGACTAGGGTACTAATTTACTAACCACAGTTAGGTGACTACAATTAAGTCTTAATCTCCTATTTAAAAGAAAAATATGTATATATATTCCCCCTCCAACCCCTGAAATGTATCGATTTGTTTTCTATTAATCTTGTAGAAATGAAAACTTAGGTGATTTACTTTTTTTGGGGTGTGTGTGTTACGCTTACTTAGGCATTGAAAGAAAAGGACATACCTATTTTGATAGTTATCTGAGAAAACTAGAGTCCTGAATTAATTATTTCAAACAGAGGCAATTAAGTTAAGTATTTGACTTGGTTGAGAGCTTCTTTCAACCACTACCTACCTATTACACAATTATGATCCCACAGGGCCTAAAGAGAGACCAAATAACTCTCCACAATTTTTCAAATCAGAGGCTATTCACAAACTAGGGGTGGAAAGGGGAAGCCTGCGGAGAGAGGCATGAAAGAGAAATCCAACACGTTTCAAAAGGAAGAACTGTTCTGTTATATAAGACAGAGGACAAATCACATGAAAAGGCTGATGGGTACAGTTTAATTAATATAAAGACCCATCTTTCTGTATTAATTAGATTCTTGATCAGAAAAAAAACACCACCAGCAAAACAAAAAATATCAAATAAAAACAACCAGACATCCTTTTCAGCATTAATATAAAAAATAATAAAAAAAAAGAAAAAAAGAAAGAAAGAAAGAAAGAAAAAAAAAAAGGTAGCACTGCTGAGATTTCTTGGCTGTTTACAAACTTGACATTCAAATGTTTTCATCAAAACCTTATTTCAGGCAGTAAATGAAGTAATCTTTTTGGAAAGTAATAGGATTTTATTCTCATGAGATTCTCCCACAGAGAGGTGGCCACTTCCTTAAATCAGTCAGTCAGGTATGATGATACCTCAAATCCCAACTGCTTGAAGCAAATAAATAATAAATGAAGATGGTATTTGAGTCTGAAAAATCATCCAAGAGGTCGAGATCCTTCCTTTTGGTGAACTCTGTAAGATGTGTAGTGGGGAAGCAGAAGCTAAAGGTTAGGAGCTTGACCATGCACTGCACTTTGGCTTGTAAGCTCAAAAGTGGCTACTAACCATGAACCAAACACATCATTGAATTTTTTTATTATTATTATTATTATTATTTTATTTTATTTTATTTTTTTTGTGTGTGTGTGTGTTTCTTTTTTTCCCCTTCATTCCTTGCATTCTAAGGTTTGCTTTCACTCCAGGGGAGTTGAGAGTCAGAAAATGTAGGAAAGAAAAGTTAGCATTCTTTCTGAGCACAAACCTGCTGCTAAGCTGGTATTTTGTATTGATTTTTCCTGAAGCCTGTAATCTTGAAAGCTTGTAACAGAGGATGAGGTAAATATCATTTTATTTGCTCAAATAGGTTTAGATTAGATTGAGATGAAAAACTAGAGACAGGCCAAATTAGGACTGAAAGCAGCAATTACAGATTATTGTTTCCAGCAGTAACTAGAATAGGTTATTTCACTGATAAAAAGGCTTGCTGAAAGAAAGAATAGGTGATTTACCTTAGCCTTAAAATAATATCAAAGAAAGAATAGAAAAGGAAAATATAAACAGAAATTCACAACAAATTTGTTATGTCAAATGTTAAAATAATTAGGCTACCTGTAGAGCAAATTAGCATGTGAATTTCTGAACTTGCTTAAAATGCACAGTTTAACAACATATTCTCAGAATACAGACTTCTGAATATATACAATATGGGGGCTTAACCAACTAGTAATATACTTTTCATTGTGTACATTTTTTCTCATCTTGTTGAAAAACAAAGCATACATTTCAGCCTGAAGGATAATAATAAAAATCAGGTCTTAAAAGTAACTCTTTCTATAAAATAGTTTCTGAGGGAAAAAAAAAAAAAAGAAAAAAGAAAAAAAAAGGTACAAAAGCGTTCAAATGATACTGACAATAAGGCATGGAATTTAAAAGGCTTAACCATGTCTTATCTTAGAGTCTGTTTTATTTCTTCATCTTCTGAGCACTTCAAACATATGAGCTGTTATTCCATCTTTAGATCAGTAACTTTGAATTGTTCTACCTGTCATTCTGCAGTGACTAGCACAGCTAGATGTCATACAATGATTGTTTGCACTTTCATTCTTTCACATTAAATGGCAATCATCTGGTCCTTTTGATTTGTTTCTTTTATTTAGCCCTGAAGTTTTTACACTAGAATCTCATTAAAGCTGAACTAGTGTACTCCTGTCAAAAAACTAATGGAAAAAAAGTTTAAAAGAGAAATGTTTCACCTATATTGTCACTTACTTGTGGAGTTGCATTTATCAAGATTTGCAGAGTTTACTTCTTTGGTATACGTTCTTTTGGCCTTGTTCACCTCTCTCTGCTTTTATTTTCTGTCTATTGTACAAAATTAGGATGATATGTTCTAATAAACTAGACACCTAAATAAAATAACAAAAACAAAAACAAAACAAATTTTATCTCCTGGATCTTAGTTTTTCATAAGACAGATATATTTTTTTGCTAGCTAATGATATTGCCAGAGAAATTTCCTATGCAAAGGAGTAAGTATTTCATTGAACAAGCATTGTTTACAGAAGTATAAGTGTGTGTCTAGGTTACATGAACAAACAAATTAAACAGATCCTCTGTTGCTCATATTTCCAGGAGTATAAAATAATATTCTTTGTCACTCAAGAGGACAGCTAAATTCCACCGTTGAAAATAATTCTGCAACCTCTCGTCCTTTTTCCCCTCCAGCAACATTTGTTTTTTGATTCAGGTAAGGCCACTAATTGCAGCATCTAGAAACAAATTGATTACTGAGTTCTTCATGGGAATTCTGAAATTACACAAAAGTTATTTATGCAGAAGTATGACTTCGTCTATCAGGAAAAGAAAAATCATACGAGACCCATTTAATCTATGGTATGAAGGACAATGAAAAATATATCCATTCAATAAGAATCTTCTTTTATCTTATGCTCCTGCACTGACAGATAAGAGAAATATATCATGTGGATTCTGATCCCTCTATGAGTTTCAGAAAATAAGATAAGGGACTGCAAAATGCTGGCAAATTAATCCCAGTGAAATTACTAACCATTTTGTCTAAAGATCTGGTAGTCAGGAGGGATAACTTGGAGGTCACCTTTACTATTAATGCTAAGGGGTTTCTAACTTGTATTGTGGCATACATTGTTCATCTAAATGCCTGATCTGAAAATGAATTCCTCAGCATTTCTGAATATGCTCCATAGATTTAACGCGAAAGATTCAAGGCTTATTCTTCCCATGTAAAATGTGACATTTTAAGCACTCTTTCTCCCATTTGCCTGTGCATAAATGATGACCTCTTCCTTAAAAATTTAAGTGGTGTGAAAGCTGCTAGATGTCAAAGGATCTCTGTGGCTTGAAAACAAAGATAAAATAGTATTTTTTCTTAATAATTATAATAAAAAAAATACTCTGACATGTAATTTTTTAGAAAATGTCTATTTAAGAAATGCATATATAAGAAATAATGACCAAAAGGGAGGGCATGTCTCAGCAGTTAATGATTAGATAGAAAAGTTAATGGCTGCAGGTGAAGTCAAGGTCGCATAACTCAGCTTGTCATTAATAGCTTGGAAATGCCCAACCAGGAGGTCATCACTTCTATTATGAGCCGTAGGAACATAAAAAATATAAAGAAAAAAACAATGACATTTTTGCGTTTTGAAAAGTTAGAACTAAAACTGTAGGTTGCCATGGATATGTTGGTCTGTTTACAACAGTGATATCTTCTCAGCAGTTAAAGGCCAGGGTTGCAATTCAGTATGGTGCTGAGCCAAAACTATTAAAGCACACACCCCAAAAGCAAAACTCATCATACTGCAAGATCAAGGTTCAGGTTTATAATAAGTGCAAAAACATTCCCTCAGGTTTATTCTCAATAATGACTATTTCTGAGGCAATAGTTTTGTGGTAAATCATACCTTTTAAAAAATTGCTTTTTATTTCCCCCCCTTTATTTATTTATTTTTTTCATTCTAGTTTGTAAATATATCATTTCAGTTTTGCAAAAGACTGATAAAATTATTTATATATCAGTAAGTCCATATTTACTCTTGATTTTTTTTCATCATTTTCACCATTTTAATCCTGACTGATTTTGTCTGTAATTTCCAGTGTAGTTAATTATTGCTTTTCTAGTTTGTTTATACACTTTTAATACTTTTAATTAAAAATATATCATATAGACCTATTCTGAATCCTGCTGGAATCAGAAGTCAATGATCTCTTGGAATGAGTTCCAAAAATTAATTAAAAATTATATAAAAATATTCTTTCCTCTCTCTCTCTCTCTCTCTTTTAAATTGTACTCCTTATGTCAGATGTCTCTTCCCTGGTCTTAAGTTCTAAAATAAAATAGGTAGCAGCATCCAACACTGTTCATTGCCATTCATTATGTCCATGTCTCATTCATGTCCTTCCTTTCTCTTACACAAGGGCCTATGTGCTAGCAAATAAAGAATAAAACTACACACCAAAGCATGCAAAAAACTCTTTTCTAGACCTTACAACTTAAAACTTGGTATGTGAGCAAGTCAGTACATTTAAAATTCTCCCCTGTGTTCTAAACCAGCTTAATAATGTGCTATAATCCTCACTAAATATGAGATTATAGCATCTAATTAATCTCTTCAGCAAAAAGATCGGAAACTTATTTTCAAAAAATCTCAGATGATGAACAAAACTTCAAAAAAGCCATTAATTTTTTCATATAATGCTTGTGTATAACATTATACCACCACAAAACTACAGGAGGTAGCTTTATTTGTCAGAATGGTTTTGAGTCTACTTCACCTGGACGTGTTTTGAGGTTGCCAAATGTGTAATAAACAGAAAGATATACACAGATTTACACAGATTTACACAGAATTTCTAGGTTGGAAGAGACCTCAAGATCATCGAGTCCAACCTCTAACCTAACACTAACAGTCCCCACTAAACCATATCCCTAAGCTCTACATCTAAACGTCTTTTGAAGACTTCCAGGGATGGTGACTCCACCACCTCCCTGGGCAGCCTGTTCCAATGCCTCACAACCCTTTCAGTAAAGAAGCTCTTCCTAACATCTGACCTAAAACTCCCCTGGTGCAACTTAAGCCCATTCCCCCTCGTCCTGTCACCAGGCACGTGGGAGAACAGGCCAACCCCCACCTCTCTACAGCCTCCTTTAAGGTATCTGTAGAGAGCGATAAGGTCGCCCCTGAGCCTCCTCTTCTCCAGGCTGAATAATCCCAGCTCCTTCAGCCGCTCCTCGTAGGACTTGTTCTCCTGGCCCCTCACCAGCTTCGTCGCCCTTCTTTGGACCCGCTCAAGCACCTCGATGTCCTTCTTGTAGCGAGGGGCCCAAAAGTGAACACAGTACTCGAGGTGCGGCCTCACCAGAGCTGAGTACAGGGGGACGATCACCTCCCTAGCCCTGCTGGTCACACTATTTCTGATACAAGCCAGGATGCCGTTGGCCTTCTTGGCCACCTGAGCACACTGCTGGCTCATATTCAGCCGACTGTCCACTATCACTCCCAGGTCCTTCTCCGCCTGGCAGCTCTCCAACCACTCATCTCCCAGCCTGTAGCTCTGCTTGGGGTTATTACGCCCCAGGTGCAGGACCCGGCACTTGGCCTTGTTAAACTTCATGCAGTTGACCTCAGCCCATCGGTGCAGCCTATCCAGATCCTCCTGCAGAGCCTTCCTACCCTCGAGCAGATCGACACACGCACCTAACTTGGTGTCATCTGCAAACTTACTGAGGGTGCACTCAATGCCCTCGTCCAGATCATTGATGAAGATGTTAAAGAGGACCGGCCCCAGCACCGAGCCCTGGGGGACGCCACTAGTGACTGGCCTCCAACTGGATTTGACTCCATTTACCACAACTCTCTGGGCCCGGCTATCCAGCCAGTTTCTAACCCAACGAAGCGTGTGCCAGTCCAAGCCAAGAGCAGCCAGTTTCTTGAGGAGAATGCTGTGGGAGACGGTGTCAAAAGCCTTGCTGAAGTCAAGGTAGACCACATCCACAGCCTTTCCCTCGTCCACCCAGCGTGACACTTTGTCATAGAAGGAGATCAGGTTCATCAAGCAGGACCTGCCTTCCATAAACACATGCTGACTGGGCCTGATCGCCTGCTTGCCCTTCAAGTGCCGCATGATGACTCCCAAGAGGATCTGCTCCATGAGCTTCCCTGGTACTGAGGTCAAACTGACAGGCCTGTAGTTCCCCGGGTCAGCCCTCCGGCCCTTCTTGTAGATGGGCGTCACATTCGCTAGCCGCCAGTCAGCTGGGACCTCCCCCGATAGCCAGGACTGCTGATAAATGATGGATAGTGGCTTGGCCAGCTCCTCTGCCAGTTCTCTCAGTACCCTTGGGTGGATCCCATCTGGCCCCATCGACTTGTGCACATCCAAGTGCCGTAGCAGGTCACTAACCAGTTCTTCGTGGATGGTGAGGGCCACATCCTGCTCCCCATCCCCTTCCACCAGCTCAGGGTACTGGGAATCCAGAGAACAACCGGTATTGCCGCTAAAGACTGAGGCAAAGAAGGCATTGAGCACCTCCGCCTTTTCCTCATCTCTTGTAACTAAGTTTCCCCCTGCATCCAGTAAAGGATGGAGATTCTCCTTTGTCCTCCTTTTTGTGTTGATGTATTTATAAAAGCGTTTTTTGTTATCTTTAACGGCAGTAGCCAGATTGAGCTCCAGATGAGCTTTGGCCTTCCTAATTTTGTCCCTGCACAGCCTCGCTACATCCTTATAGTCCTCCCTAGTGGCCTGCCCACTTTTCCAAAGATTATAAACCCTCTTTTTTCTCCTAAGCTCAAGCCACAGTTCTCTGTTCAGCCAGGCTGGTCTTCTTCCCCGCTGGCTCATATTTGGGCACATGGGAACAGACCGCTCCTGCGCCATTAGGATTTGCCTCTTGAAGAGTGCTCAGCCTTCCTGGACCCCTCTGCCCTTCAGAACCGCCTCCCAAGGGACTCTACCAACCAGTGTCCTGAGCAGCCCAAAGTCAGCTCTCCGAAAGTCCAGTACAGTGGTTTTACTGGTTCCCTTCCTGGCCTCGCCAAGAATAGTGAACTCCACCATTTCGTGGTCACTCTGCCCAAGACAGCTCCCGACAATCACATCCTCCACCAGTCCTTCTCTGTTTGTGAAGAGAAGGTCTAGCGGGGCACCACCCCTGGTAGGCTTTCTTGATATACATCAAGAAAAGTTCAAAGGATAAGAAAGAAAATGAAAATGAGGTCAATGAGTATTACTCTAAGTCTCTCTCACAAATTTGCCACTCTGTAGGGGCACACTGTCTCCATTATTCATAGTCTAGCATGATTATTCAAAAACACTATTTTCTTGATTTATGTAAGAACAGTTAAAATACAATTACACAAAAAATAGTGATACAGTATCAGCAATCATAACACTTTATCTGGAACTAATAGTAGAGCTGGACACTCACAGGTATCATGTAAAAACTATCCTAAAGAGAACCCAAGGACACAGAGAAGGACCTGTTAATATTTTTAAACCCTGTATTTTGAGTCACTCAGGACTTTCAAATTACATCCAAAAATTAATATTATCCACAACAAATCCTGTCTACCAACCAAACTGTTGCATAATAGTACAAATAGATCAATGGAATTTTTGAACATCTACTTAAACGTACAGTAGGCAAGTATTTACTGTTAGTTTCCTGAAAAAAAAATAAAATAAAACTGAAATACCACCACCACCACCAACAAAAAAATCAGACCTAAACCAAAAAGAAAAAAAGAAAGAAACAAAAGAAAAGAAAGAAAAACAAACAAACAAACAAACAAAAACCAGAAAAGAATCCTCCTTTACAAAATTTTCTCTCCCTTTTCCCTTCTGCTTCCTCTTCCCTATCTCACTCCTCTTTCCCTTTCTCTTCTGCTTCCCCTACCAGATTACAAATTCTATCAGCTCCTGGACATAAACAATGTAGATGCATATTAAGTTCAGCAGAGTGATGTTCCCTCATAAACATCATATGCCTGTTCCCTCATATGCCTGTTTCTGTAAACATCAAACTGTCGAAGTAAGGTTCTTTCAGTGGAAATTATTTCAGAATCAACACATATGAAGCACTATTTTTATCTCTATTTTAAAGTAAAAAATAAATGCTTCTTCTGTGAAGACATTTCAAACTATTCCAAATATTTGATATTTAGTTGATGAGTTATACTTGAAAAGAGATTTATTTTTCTTTTTATTCTCAGGTTTGAGTTGTATACATGGCTCACTTTTTTTTTTTTTTTTTTTTTTTTTTTTAATCTAGAGAATTAAAGGAGGTGATACAAAGAAGGTGAAATAAAAGGGTGGACGAGTATTCCTCAACTTTACGTTTCATAAAACAAATTCCCTTATTTCTTACATTGATCTTAGTAGGTCGTTGCCAAGATTTGCATCTTCTCTCTCAGCTGACCTCTTTCAAGATACTCTGACATTTGCTGCATTTCTGGAAGAATAACTTTGTGAAATCAGAAGTCTGTGTGATCAGGCAAAGCTTACCATCCATGCAGTTCTGTTGCTCTGATCCACACTTACTGACATGCAAAATTACCTTGATTTGACTTCTGTATGAGAATTTAATCAGTCAGAAAGATGCAGAAGGAAAGGACTTAGAAGTTAAATTCTACTTAACAATTAACAATCAGGCAAAAGGAAAAATTTCAAAGCACACTAACAGTGTGTTGCATTAGGATGAGTAAAGGAGTTGAGCAATTGCTTTCAAAGCACATAGAAACATTTCTGAAGCCAGTCTTCACAATTTCTTAGCAATTTATTTATTATCAGAGAAAAAAAAAAACAAAAAAAACAAAAAACATTTTGTTTTTAACTAATGACAGCTCTTTCTCCTAAAACAAACAAACAAAATGAACAAAACCCACCTGTACAGAGTCCATTGCATTTTACAAAGCAGAGAACGAAGATTAAATCTGTACAGCAGATCTAAAGTAAAAGGAATAAATAACCTGGGGTAAGACCTCTGGAGACCAATTTAAATGGAAACTGAAAAGCAAAGAGTTCAATTGGCCTCCTATACATAAACATATCTTTGGATTTATTATAATTACTTTTAAAGCTAGAGAGGATCCCAAACTGATTTATGAACAGTGTAATAGCTGGGATTGAAATATCAGGATAGGTTATAAAAAGAAGAATATCATCCACATACAGTATTCATTTATGTTCCTGCTTGTGTGCATCAGTAATGATACAGTAAGTTTATGACATTTTTTAAAAGCCTCAGGAAGTGTTTTGAAAGCTAATGTGGAGGAAGGAGGAAAAGATGGACAACAAAGCATAACTCAGGAAAAAAGATTCAAAAAGACTGTGGATATTTTATTATTATATTATTTTCTTCGAGGAATATTGAAATTCATACCCAAATTTCCACATATGTTTGTGCAGTTCAATTTCACCAACACCCAGAAAGTGTAGCCTTTTTGTGCACATGAAATGTTATCACTGTAACTAGTGAGACTGCAAGGGCATTATTCTTAACCTTGTCTGACCAAAGCATTAGATTGCTCTCATAAAATCTCAGAAATACTGGACCTTTATGTAACAGCCTGCTTAAAAGCTGCTTCTATCTTAAGGCAGGCTGAGTTTGAATAATCCTGTTTACAATGCATTTCCAATTGCCTATTTTTATTTTGAGTCCAATAAAAATGTGATTTAGTTTCTTTTTTTTTTCTTCCTTTTTTTTTTTTTTTTTCTTGTCACATTGTAAAATACAATGACCCTTGTAAAAATGCACTAGAGGTGCTTCTAAAAGAATTCATTCATCTGCATGTATCTTGAATCTCAATTAATTTTCTAGAAAATGTACTTTCTCCTTATAAGGTTGCATTTTCTTTTTTAAAAGTTCAGAAAAATAAATAAATAAATTGAGAACCTCATCTCTCTCTCTC
>NC_048894.1:127117970-127127662 GCF_011077185.1 Oxyura jamaicensis | reverse complement strand
TTTTTTTTTTTTTTTTTTTTTTTTTCATTTCAATACATTTAATTGTTTCTTTGTAGCATTTACATGAGTATCATGTGTATCATTTACATGAGTATCATGAGTATCATTTACATGAGTATCTGTGTCTGGTGAGATTGGTCATAATCTTGGGCAGATGGAGGGAAAAAGGGAGAAGGGTAAAGAGGAACATGTGCGAGCATGTGTGTGAGAGAAAGACCACTGCAAAACTTCAGATCAGTATGGACAATTCAACTGGATTTTCAGCACCTGTAGCTACCATTGAAGTGAATGGGTTTTCTGGGAGTTGCTAGGAAAAAAAAAGAAGAAAAAAAAAAAAGGAATTATTTAAAAACTAAAACCCACTAAAACAAAAACACTAACATGTTTCACATTAAATGAAATTATTCATAATTACCCAAAGAAATACTCTAAAATTTAATTCAAATATTTTTAAAGAATTGCTTATCTAGGAACCTATGGTCTTTCTTGAGCTCTGCAGACTGTAGAAATATTCCCTTTTATGTTCTCCATATTTGAGGCAAGAATATACAACATAATTTTCTGAGAAAAATAGAATGCAGTTTAAAGAACAATAAGCATCCATCCTTAAAGTAGAGATGATTATTTCCAGAATTTATTTTTAATTATTATTATTATTTTATTATTTATTTTTTATTGCTGGTAAACAATATCAAACAAAAAATGTTTTCACAGTTTTTCTCTTATGTCTTCCTATACTTTTTTCTCACCTACAGAAAACACAAATGCATTTCTGGAACAGTGGTGATTTAGCGAATTAGATGTTCTGTGATGTTAAAGGGGTTAATTTAAATCAGCTAAATACAGTAGGTGTGAATGTATCTAAAAAATTCAAAAAAAAGTTAGCTTTTTTCCACAGAAAGAGTAATAAAGTCTGAATTTGTCTTTCTACATAATGGGCTAATAATAATAATAATAATAATAAAAAGTTCTGAAATAACAGATTCTTGTTTGCAGAAAATATTTAAGATTATCATCTATAAAGTCATATGATGACAATTTAAGGGACAAATGCCCTTCCTTATTTTTGACACATAAAAAAAGATGTTCAGATAAAAACAAATACTTACAGGTCATTTGATAATTCTATTGAATCATGGAGGCCTTCAGAGGGTGCAAAAAAATCCTTTTCAGTGCTTGCTTTGGGAAGATCCCCTTTTCATATGCCTGGGAGATGAGGCCCAGGGCATATTTTCAATAAAATAAAGTTGTTTCTAGACTTGGTCTCTCATGACTGAAGGATAGTGTATCCTTCTCTCTTCATTCTTCAGGTGTTCACCATTTCTTTCCCTCTCCCTGCTTTTTGGAATCAAAAATCTAACAAAGCACAACTGCTTTGTATCAAGTCCCTTACCTCATTCATTTACAAATGCAAGTAATTATATATTGTGTCTCCCTTCCCTAAGAGGGAATCATCACGATGTTTTCAACATATTACAGACCCATGTAGAGTGTGTATGCCCAGTTCCAGCTCTGTGATCATTATCAGATATCTAGATCATAAAAACAACTTACTGTGTTTATCAATCTAGGGTTTACTTCCTACTTTAAAAATAGACAAAACCAGACTTGAATTATACTCTACCAAAACACATAATGAAGAGATGTTCTCTTGAAAGCTTGCACAATTTAATCCTACAATGTTGTGATACAGGCAGTATCTGTACACTGTACACCATATTTGAGAAGCCTTTGCAGTCCAGTGATGTTCCCACCAACTGGAAGAAGAAAAATAACCCCCCATTTTAAAAATCATTAAAAAGGAAGACCCAGGGAACTACAGGCCAGTCAGTCTCACCTCTGTGACAAGCGAGAGCCAGGTGGAACAGATCCTTCTGGAAAATATGCTAAGGAACACAGAAAAGAAGGAGGTGATTGGTGACAGCCAACATGACTTCACTAAAGGTGAATAGTGCCTGACAGATCTGGTGGACTTCTACAATGGGGTTACAGCACTGGTGGAGAGGGGAAGAGCAACTAATGTCATCTACCTAGACTTGTGCAAAGCATTTGACACAGTCTCACACAAAATCCTTGTAGAGTCCCGGAATGAAATAACAGAGTATGTATTTTGGTTAACATGTTCTTATCCTTTCCTATATGTAAAGTAATTCACAAAAGGAATTTCAAAAAGTGTGTTTATTTTTTACCATGTGATGTTCATTAAAAGATAACTGTGGCTACTGGAGTAGACTGCTGGTAAAAGAAAGGGGCTGAGTGAAGGGTGAGTGCTAGTTTTGCTGAGCAATGAAAATAAAGATAGAAGTACTTGTTCCTCAAAGAGTAGATTTGAATATACTCTTACTTTCACATTGGCAAAACAGCCTTTGTTACAATACTGAATTTAGAAGATAGGAAAGGGCAACTTACAGGTCAGTCTGCAATTTCTGTATCTTTTGTATAGTTGAGTGTGTAACATTCCAGTTGGAAGATTATAACTAAGGAGCATTTGTCTCCAGCCTTACTGAAATAGTAGAGACCTAGAGAGACATGCATTACTCAGCGACATTTCTCTTCATTATGTAACCACTTTTTAAAATGCCTCTGAGCTTGAATGAGATGAACCTTTGCTGAACTATGCACCTGTACATAGGTAGAACAATTTTGAACTACTTATTTCAAGGACAGCAGTTTGTTTAGCAAAATTGTGTCATCTGCTATTGATAGGTACATTCCAACTCCTACTTTACCACTTTTATCATCACATGCATTTCTAAAGTGCTCAGGACCACAATGTCTACTCACTCTGCTTTTATTTTCCTTTACCTTCTTGTGATACGAGCAAGGATGATCTGATTTTCACATTGTTAAAATGATGAATGGATCCAAATTCCTTTCAGATTTCCAAAAATACTGAATATAAAAAAAAAATGATTTCTGTTAGAAATGAACTGTTGGTTCATAAAATTTTATTTTAATTTAATTTTATTTCCCTCTTCAAACTTGTTTGTCTGGATGCCCCGGTGACCTACATTTAACATCACAAACTTCATCATGCTTTCCTTGTCTTTTTATCATTTTGTTCTTCATATTTCATTTTGGAGTCTACTTTGGTAGTATCAACTCACATACTTTGTCTTCTTGTTCTTTACTAGTTCTCAGCAGGTAGATAGGAAAGCAGGAAAGGTAAAGATAAAAAGGACTAAGATTATCCTAAATGGGAATATAACATAGAGTAGTTCAATTAAAAATAAGCACTTTAATTATTTTTGCCCATTTGAACATTTCTTATGAATAGTTAAACTTAAATATGACAATAAAAATAATATGAAGTTTCCATTACTGCTGTTCACTATGTGGTTTAATTTAAATCAAAACAAAATAAACTCCTTTTCACATGCTCTCTCTACTCACTATTCTAGAATTACAAATTTTTGTAAGTATGTACGAATTTGCAAAAAGCTTTGTCTTTTGTTTAACTAAAAGCATGATAGTAATTCAGTTGATCTATTCATGAGCCTCAGGTTGAGAAACTGTATGAACGTGTATAAGTAAGGTCATTATTTTCATGGAAAATGATTAAGATGTAGATAAATGAAATAGCAAAAAACAAGCAAACAAACAAAAAAAGCAAGCAAACAAAAAAAAAATCTTTGCAAATCATAGAATCATAGAATGGTTTGTGTTGGAAGGGACATTAAACATCATCAAGCTGCAATCCCTCTGCCATGTGCAGGGACACCTCCCACTAATTCAGGTTGCTTAAATTCATGCTCAAAATCATGCAACATATTTTAAAATATAGGTTTGAAATGATAATTTTCAAGATTCCATTTAGAAACAATCTGTCAGAGAGATTTTAGGTTTTCTATCATGTTATTAAACACAGACTTCATTTTTTGTTTATACTTACCAAAATTAATCCATTTTTTCAACATAAACTTTTGCTAATACATATAGGCAGGCTAACATTTCGTTGTTTTCTTTATTGTTTTAAGAAAGTTTATCTATCATTAGATAATTCTGAGTAAACAGTTTCTGGACCATCAAAATTTTGCTAAATTATACTTCACATACATTCAGGAATACTTAATTTTGATTTCGGAGTCTTAGTGTAAATATTTTCCTAACATTCCAGACTAACATGCAATGTGATGACATGCACAAAGGTATTTCTGTCATCTGAAATCTACAAAGCTCTTCAGAGTAATTTTTTCCTTACATGGTATCTCTTTAAATATTCTTGGACAAATATAAAGCAATATTTAAAAGAACATATACTAAGACTCTTCCTTGTGGATTTTCCTACCTTAGTGCATAAGCTTCAAACTGCATTAATCTCATATTTTTCCTTAATTTACATTTACTCTCAGAAGACAGAATATTAGCACAAAGTGTAGTTTAATAAAATCAGAGTATGTGTGCAGTGGCTCAGACATAATAAGTATATATTTACCTGTGTATATTTTGGGGTAAGAATTTTAGTGCTCATACTCTTAAATTTCTTTATTGTGAAGAAACTACATTGCAGTTAATGATTGTTCTTTTGAATGTTATTTGTGCATATATGTCATGTGTATTGTGATAAAGAGAAGACAGTTCTCCCAAGAAGGGCAAGTCAAATGGACAAGATATTAGATATAAAAAGAGTACTTCCAAATTGTACTTGATAAAATCAAAGTGAAGAAAAAGAACAAAAAAGCTCTAATAGCATTAGAGAGAGTTCCCTATATTTCATTATTATCATTCACTTGGAATTTACTTCATATGAGTTCCACTCAGGAAAGAAGTTTACAAAAAAAAAAAAAAAAAAAAAAAAAAGAGAGAGATACAACTCAAACTCTATTGAATTATCTGTTAAAAAATCTCTTCAAGATTACACAGATGTGTAAAGATTTTCTCAAAGACAAAAACTAAGTGCCCCAGTAACAGAAGCTCCCTAAATTGTATCAAAACTCAGTTTATATTCCCACAGATGTCTAACAAGCTGTGTATATGGTCTTGGATTATAGACTGAGAAAAATCAATAGCTTGCTGTCTCAAAGGCACCAATATAGATTATGAATCACAGCCAGGAAGTTGTCAGTGATCTCAGCTGCCAACAGTGCTTCAGTAGAGATATTTGCTAGCTCATACTCTTTTAATGTGCAGCTTTCATATATGAAACAGAAAAGGTCACTTTTTGGAAAAAAAAAAAAAAAAAAGGTAAGAGAATTTTATTTTAGGCAAAACTATGGTAGCCCACAAAATATCAAGCCTCCAATCTTATCTAAATAATGACTTCTTACCAGAAGGTTTTTGCTTGTATGTTTGTTGATGTGTTTTTGTTGTTGTTCTTTGTTGTTGTTGTTGTTTTGTTTCATTTTTTTTCCAGAAGAAAAATGTCCCCTCTCCCAGATTTTTCCAGTTTATTCCAGAACTCACAAAACTTATTTGCATGTGCTGAAACTATTTAATTCAGGTATATGAAACAGTAAAAAAGAACTAGGAGTAGTTCAGTGAAGGAAAGAAATAGCAGACTTTTTATCTATTATTCTTTGACAATGATACTGTAATGCAGAAATGTGCTATGTCACCTCAAGGAATGGAGAACTTTTTAATGTGAGGTAGCCTCTTGTACTGAAGCTACACAAGCTGTTCATGAAAATACCACACTGTCACTTCTTTTCAAAGTACTAGCTTTAGTAAAATTACAGGAATAATAGGTACATAGGATTTCCTCCCACTAATTTTTTCCAGAAACATTTCAATTAAGTAATACATGTAAAAAGAATGAACTCCTTTCTTGTGCTAAAACTGTATTTTGAGATACTTCTATTCTTAGGTATCCAATGTATGTGCTCTGAATTACTCTCTAATAGCGCAAAATGCTCTCCATTGACCATTGATGTAGATAATGGAGGCTAGGACTTCTAAGTGTTCAGCAAAATAAAGTAACAGTTTCTATAATCTAATTCAAAAACACCCGGCATTTTTTTTTTTTTTTTTTTTTTTCCCAAAGGTTTTCTAAGGTTTGTCAAGTTATGATGAAGAACACGAACATATCAATAAATCAGCTCTGGGAAGATAAAGCAGGTTAAGAGAAATGAAATGTAGCATTGTAAGCTGCAAGGGGAACAGCATCCAACCCAAAAGAAGTGATTATATTTAGTTTGAAATTTTCCTATAGGTTTTCTTATTTGGAGATAGCATAGATCTGGAGTGAGAACACAGGGAAAGAGGCAGTAACTGTACTACCAATATCCCTACCCATTTTTCTTCTTGGACACCACCTCACATCTGAGACACTAGTACAACATTGTGCTCAGGAGGGTTGAGGGAAAAGACTATGAAGAACATGAGAGTCCAGGTGCTCTACATCATTCCTTGTTAAATTTGCTGGTTTCACACTGAATACTTCTATAGCAATATTAATGCCCTCAGGACTTCATGGTTGATGATATGTGTTGTAAGGTGACACACTGACAGCATTGATTTCCAGAGTAAAGTTTTCAGTGGAAAGTAAGAAAGCATTGAAGAGACTGGCTGTGCATGTGATTAATACAAATGTAAGAGAAACACTGAAGGAATATTTGCACTGTGGTAAAACAGTTCCCTAGAACTGCTGCTATGACAATTTTCACGTATATTCAACTCCAAGCACAAATGGATCAAAACTCAAAATAGATTTTTGTGTTGATTTTTGAGAAAGACATAGAAAAATATTGATAGAATTCAATATAGTGTATATATTTGCATAATTTTTGTATTGCAGAAGATGGATGCAAAACAGTGCAAATAATGTTATGCAAATGAACTAACTTTTTGGAAAGAGAAAAATTCAGACTAATATTTATTTATTTATCTATTTATTTTTTCCCATGAGCAATCTTCTTCAAGTTCCTGGCCATCTTTTATTTTACATCAACTAATTCATCTCATGGCTGACTTCAAGAGCTCCTACAGTTTTACACCAATCATAACTGTGATGATCAAAATCTTTCCAAATGAGACTTAGTCCTATTAATTAATAAGCTTTGTCTACATTTGAGCCAATTCTGACTCTTTTTTTACCATATTTTTGTCTTTTTTGGGATTCCAAAAACTATTCAATTTAAGGCCAAATTCAGTTAATAGATTAGTCTGAAAAATGGTGTGGGAGAAGTCAAAAGTGATGATAACTTATGCATTTCTTGAAAGTTCCTCATACTAAATTGAAAAATAAACTATTAATTTTCTACTTGTGAATATAGGGACACATGTCACTGAAAGTGTTTTGCTTCAAATAAAAGCAATTAATCTTTTAAAATGTATTCTACTTTAAAAATATATATTTATATATATTATCCATGTTGTGGTTTAACCTGGCTGGCAGCTAAACACCACACAGCCGTTCGCTCACCCTTCCCCCTCCCTCTCTGGGATGGGGGAGAGAAACGGGAAAGTGAAGCCTAGGGGTTGAGATAAAGACAGTTTATTAAAATAATAATAATAATAATAATAATAATTTGTACAAACAAGTGATGCATAATGCAATTGTTCACCACCTGCTGACCGATGCCCAGCCCAACCCCAAACAGCCGGCCCACCACCCCGGCTAGCCACCCCTATATATTGTTCAGCATGACGTCAGATGGTATGGAATACCCCTTTGGCCAGTTTGGGTCAGCTGTCCTGGGTCTGTCCCCTCCCAGCTCTTGCTGCACCCCCAGCCTGCCTGCTGGCAGGACAGAGTGAGAAGCTGAAAAGTCCTTGGCTTAGTGTAAGCAGTGCTCTGCTGCAATTAAAACATCAGCATGTTATCAGCACTCTTCTCATCCTAATCCAAATCATAGTACCCTACCAGCTACTAGGAGGAAAAATAACTCTGTCCTAACTGAAACCTGAACAATTCACTAACCATCACTTGTTATTTATAAATCTTTAGACTGAAAACTGCATTTTTAATGATAACTGCAAGCATTTAAGAAAAAAAAAAAAATGTATTAGCAGTCTCTTTTAATCGTAATAAAAGCTTTCAGTATGCACTAGGCCTTTGTCAACAAAATCCTATGTAAGTATTTCTACACTTCACTTCTTTCCTTGTGAAATAGGCTTTACCATATAAACATGTGATATGGATCAGATCGGGTTAATTTAACAATAATAATACCTAATAGCAGGCAGTTGTTTTACCTTTCAAGTATGTACATACCCAGATTAAACACCAGAGCCCTGAGGGCATTGTCAGCCCTGCCTGTTCCTCCCAGGCCTCCCCTGGGCCTTCTTCCACCTGGCCCATTCCCCAGGACTCCATCTCAGCCAAGCTTGGGCCCTCAGTCCCTCACACTGGGGCTGTTGTGAGGGCCATCAGATCCATGGGCTCCATCATAGGGACAATGGAGCACCCACTGGGGGGCACCCATTGCACTCATGGGGGTGGCAGGAATGGGCCTAGCAGCCCGTCCTGTCCCACCAAGCCAATCAGGAGCTGGGCAGCCAAGAACACCAGCTCTGGGCATTGGGCACCTCCCTAGGAATGGGCCAAGGTCTTAGGTCTTCAGCCTGTGTGCAACGGTGGGGATCAGGCCCAGTAAGAGAACCAGGGTCAGACACATCCCCAAGCAGGCAAGAAAAGACAAAAAACACATGGAAGATTTTCACATAGGTTCTTTGTGATTCCCATGGCTTTAACTTTTCAGACAGTATCGTTATAATTATTTTATTCAAGATTTTTGCTTTGGAAAAATCTCACTAAAAAATCTCACTCCTGTTCATTTGAACAGGACTTTATTATTATTATTATTATTATTATTACTACCATTATTATTATTATTATTATTATTATTATTATTTTATTTTTTGGAACATGAAAGCTAGCAGCTAATAACTACAAAACTCTTTGCTTCATTTGCAACAATAGAATGACTTTCAAGATTGGGAGCACTTCTGGGTCATTACTGGCAGAGCTGCTTAATGCAGAAGAGGCATCAGGGATTATGCAGCTGTCTGGAACTGCTTTCTGGGGGAGGTAGTAGTCTATGCAACTGACATTGCCAATGATTCTCTCCCTTGATCACTGCAGAGCTGCCCACTAGACATGGGGCAGTACAAGACAATCCATCCTTAACCACTGATCCTGAAATAAGTGGAAATTATTTCCTAGAGCCTAGGAAAGACTTGACTCCGTTCTCCTCAAGTTTCTGAATCTAGTTTGATATGATCACTTTGATTTAGCCTATGACTCTTGTCTTGATAATAACCTTTATTATTATTATTATTATTATTATTCCATTTTATTTTATTATTATTATATTTCTTTTTGGACTTTCCTCAGCTTCAACTTAAAGTAGAAGAACATATGGTAAAAAAGTAGCCAGAGCTTGAAAAACTGCATAAATGTCTTCAAATGCATTGTTAACAGGTGTGTTCAATTATGAGGCTTAGTGTATCACTGTAGTAAACAGCAACACATAAGTAATATATGCATGACTTTAGATACGTATGTTGTACTTTACCAAATATTCAAATAACCTTAGTTGCGATGAATATTTTATTATTCTACATGCAAATAAACTGAAGACAATCATTTTGGCTAGACTGTTCATTACAGTTAAACACATTTACAGTTGCAATATAACAGAAGGTTGATGTTTGCCACCAGCTTTAATTTGAAATTTTTGTTGTTGTCCATAGACTCCTTTGAGTGAAAAAAAAAAGAAAAAAAAAAGAAAAAAAAAAAAAAAAAAAGGAAT
>NC_048894.1:127084236-127117870 GCF_011077185.1 Oxyura jamaicensis | reverse complement strand
AAAAAAAAAAAAAAAAAAAAAAAAAAAAAAAAAAAAAAAGGAATGCACATTTCTCTAGTGCTTCTCGTTTTTCTTAAATGAAACAAAAAAAAATGAATAAATATTTTTTGCAGACAATTGTTCTCCTTTATTGCTTATTTTGTATGTATTCAGTATTTTTATGATGTCTCCAAATTCTTTCAAAAGCTTTCCATTGCGGAAGATGTTAAACTCCCTTGGTCTATTATGTAAACAAGTCATTTATTTTCTTCCCATTTAGTTATTTATATTTCCCCAGAGTAATGAAGTTGGAACATTTAAGTGTGCTAAACAGAGAATCTACCTTAAGGAGCATGTGATCTAAGGGCCTGATGTGGCAAAGTGGATAAACAGACTGAATACATACAAAATGCTTTTACAACCTCTGAGGTTTTTTGTTTGATTGTTTGTTTGTTGTTTTTCTTTAAGGCATTGTTTTTTACATACTGCCTATAGTAAGGAAGAGAAGAATAAGCACTACACAGGGAACAAGCACAGAGCATGAAGAGATTATCAATTTATCTTCTTACACTGTAGAGAACTCATTCTGCATCACCCAGTGGTGGACTGTCTGTCATATTTAATTGTGACATCAAGACCAAATATGCTTTTAAGAGATAATTTGTAGATTAAATTGAAATTGTGGGCCTAATTCTAGAAAACCTGTGTGAAAATTGCTAAGCTGTTAAGTACAATTCTTGGCATAAATTTCTGTGGATCAAAAGGAATTACTACTTCAGCCAACTAACCAGTTTAGAGATTAAATACATCTAATCAGTACTTCCCAGAACTGATGCTTTATCTGAGAAAAAATAATGTCATTAGTATGTTTTCTTGCCTCCATCTAGATATCTTCTGCATTTTAATTTTTCCTCTCTTCATTTTAAATATCTATCTAAAAATATTGGACAATTTAATCCAGAGACAGCTAGGAGATAATTTAGGGCAATTCTTTGGTGGTATAAAACAGATGCAATAGGAATAACTGCATCTTTATTAAATTTCTCACAGCTGCTGGTAGGACCGATGGGAATGAAACAGAGTATATGATACTGTTCCATCTTTCACAAAGGAGTTTCACAGAAATCCGTACATCTAACTTACGTAGTATATGACAGAATTATTTTCTTTTCAACTTGCATTGCAGCAAATTTCAAGAGATTAAGAGGTCACATGAAGCTTTGAAAGACTGACTTCAATTCATCCATAGGTCAGATGTATCTAAGTATCTGACCCATTTACTTTTTTCCCCTCAAGTGCTCCATTCACTATTTTTTTTTGTTGATTTCATACTTAAAGTAAAAGACCTAGTTTTACATCACAATGAAAATGATGACTGAGGGAAGGATACTTCATAAAAATTAAACCTTAAGAAGTAGATTTCCCATTTTCATTACAACTGTTCTACTAGTAAAAACAAGCAAACCGAAATAGAAAATATGTGAGGGACATCTTTGATTAGCATTTTACCAAGTGTTTTATGATTTGACTGCATTGTTTCCAGATGTTGTTATAGCATTTTTCTTCACTGGGCTGTTGGTAAGCCAACAATGCTGAATGGACTAGAAATCACTTCCTGAAGGAAAGCTACTATACCAAATACAAAATTACCACAAACTAAAATAGCTAAAAAAAATATTTTTCTCTTAGGAATAGTTTGTTATGGTTCTCATAGTTTTAAAGGATTGTGCATTTATGAAAATGATCCTATATGAGAACTCAAGAAAGCTAGGTAAGAAACTACTTAAAGAGATAATAGTGGAAAGCTTTAAAAAGGATGTCTTTGTGACCATATTATAGTTGCCTCAGAAAACTGCTCATTGATACAAAATTAACTGTATTAATTAACCTAACAAAGTCAAAGTTAATACTGTGGAATAAAACATCCAAGAGAGGAATATGTCAGTAATAATCAAGGATAGCTTATTAGCTTTAGCTGAAGGCTTTACGTTCTCAAAAATGGAAAACAGAAAACATATTTAAAAAAATTATCCTGGATTACTTAATAAAATGAAAGCCTAATACAATAAAATCCCATCTGAACTTGGTTGCTGTCTAACAAAATTCACAAAGATTTTTTGCGATAATGTACAACTCATATATAATTATATATTTTTTTGGGGGCAGAAAGCACACATGGCAATTTTCCTTTCTAGTTTTCAGATGACTGGAAACAAAAAAGTTACAAATATTTTTTTAACAGTCTAATACATGCTTTTCTTTTCACCTTGGTGTAGTCATTTTCTGGACAACAGAGTAATTTGATGCTTTATCCTTCTTTTACCTGCCTTTTTTTTTTTTTTTTTTTTCTGATGTTTTCTGCTTTTCACTGCTCCAAGGGTGGTGAGAAACTGGAACAGGATGCCCTGAGAAGCTATGTATGCTTCTTCCCTTGAAGTGTTCAAGGCCAGTTTGGATGGGGCTTTGGGCAACCTGATCTAGTGGCAGGTGTCTGCCTTCCACTGCAGAGGGGTTGGAATTAAATGACCTTTAAATTCCCTTCCAACCCAAACCATTCTATGATTCTATGATTCCATGACCTTGTGAAATTGAAACAGAAAAGTTCAGACTGGACATAAGGAAAACTTTTTCCCCATGAGGATAGTCAAGCAGTCAAACTGATTTGGGCAGTGTCTATTCTTGCAGGTCTATACCAAATGGAAAAGTCTTGAAGAACCTGATCTGATCTCATAACTGACCCTGCTTTGAGCAAAAGGGTGGACTAGTTTCTACTGTGAACCCTTCCAACCTGAATTATACTATGAACCTATTTATGTTGTATATCGTATTAACCTATGGTATATATATCTTTCAAACAGCTAAATCCCCTTTGATTTACTAGTTCTACCATTTAAGCAGTGCTTGCTATTCAGTCTGGCCTCCCCACCAACTAGATCCAAATTAAATAAATATTTAACTTAAATATTTAACTTATGCTAGAGATTTTTCTGGGTGTACTAACTTCACCATACAGCACAACCAGTCATTTATATTCAACAGTCAGAGTTATTAAATATGTGTAAATTTTAATTAAATGAATATTATTGTGAAGAAAGAGTAGCCTTATTCACACAAAATGGAAAATTACTATGAGATTCCAATTAATAAAGAGTATACAAAGAACGGAACAATGAAAACTATGTCTTATGAGTGTTATTGATTTTTATTTTATTTTTTCTGTTTTCTTCTGTAAGTATTTTCTGTTAGCCTATTAATAATTTTTAACCATTCTTATAGCATCTTAACTAATCAGAATGTAATCATATGAATTACTGTAATTATTATTAAAGTTGCTTATTATCTTTTATACTTTTAATATTTTAATACTGTGTTCTTCAAGGTGCAAGAAGTGAATATCTCTTGTGTGTTGTAACTGTGCAGTTTTGGTTTCTTCCTATAGACTAAGTGGAGTCTTAAATATGAAAATTGAACAGCCAATATAACCCTTTGTGTGCTCCTGCTTACTAGGTCCAAACTTGCAGTTTTTTCTGTATTGAGAGAAACACTGCCAGGCACACACAGTCCATGCAGTTCCAGCAATGTGTTGAAGATAATTTTCTGACACAGGTAGGGGAGGAGATGATGAGGAGAGTTGTGCTGCTGGCCTTGTTCTTTCTAACAAGGAAGGATTGTTTGGTGATGTCAAGGTTGGGAGCCGCCTTAGATGCAGCGACCATGGGATAATGGAGTTCAAGATTTTGTGTGGAAGAAGCAAAGCAAATAGTAGGATTGTAATCCTGGACTTCAGGAGAGCCAGCTTTGACCTCTTCAAAGACCTAATTGGTCCTTGGTCTCATGGGCTAGAGTGCTGAAAGGCAAGGCGGCCATAGAGAGTTGGTCGACACAAATACCACTTCCAAGCTCAAGATCAGTGGATCCCTTTGGTAAGAAATCAGGAAAAGGTCACGAGGGGTCTTTATGGATAAGCAAGGTGGTCACTGATAAACTCAAAGGCAAGAAGAAAGCTTCTGAAATGTGGAAAAAGGGCCTGGCTACTTGGGAGGAATACAGGAATGCTGTCAGGGCCTGCACAGATGCAACAAGGAAGGCTAAGGTCCATTTGGAATTAAATCTGGCAAAGTAGGTCAAGGAAAAAAATAAAGTCTTTTTTAAGTATGTCATTAATAAAAGGAAGAGTAGGGAAAATGTGGGTTCACTGCTGAATGAGGTAGGTGTACTTATGACAGGAGATGCTGAGAATGTGGAGATACTGAATGCCTTATTTGTTTCAGACCTTACTGCTAAGATTTCCTTTTGGGAATCCCAGGCCCTAGAGGTAAGAGAGAGTCTGGGGAAAGGAAGACTTCCCCTTGGTTGAGGGGGATCTGATCAGAGAGTGTCTAGCCAAAATCAATGTATACAAATTCTTGGGCCCCAATGGGATGCACACACGTGTGCTGAGGCAGCTGGCAGGTGTGACTGCTCTATCATCTTTAAAAGGTCTTGGAGAACAGGAGAGGTGCCAGGTGCCTGGAGGATAGTCATTGCCACACCAGTCTTCAAAAAGGGCAAGAAGGAGGAGGATCCAGGCAACTACAGCTTCACCTCGATCCCTGGAAAGATGATGGAACAACTTGTTCTAAATGCCATCTCCAAGCAATTGGAAGAGAAGAAGGTTACCATGAGTAGTCAACATGGATTCACCAAGGGGAAATCATGCTTGACCAACCTGGTAGTATTCTATGATGCCATCACTGACTGGATAGAAGAGGGGAGAGCAGTGGATGTTGTCTACCTTGACTTCAGCACAGCTTTTGACAGTGTCTCCCACAACATCCTTGTAATGAAGCTTAGAAAGTGTGGGATAGTGGAGTGGACAATTAGGTGGATCGAGAACTGTCTGACTCGAAGAGCTCAGAGGATTGTGATCAGTGGTGAAGAGTCTAGTTGGAGGCCTGTAGCAAGTGGTATTCCCCAGGGATTGGTACTGGGTCCAATCTTGTTCAACATCTTTAACAATGACATGGTCGAAGTGATAGAGGCCACCCTCAGCAAGTCTGCTGATGATACAAAGCTGGGAGGAGTGGCTGACACACCAGAAGGTTGTGCTGTCATTCAGTGAGACCTGGACAGGCTGGAGAGTCGGGCAGAGTGGAACCTAATTGTGGTGTTATGACCACACAGACACCAGGGTTCTTTTAGGATCAATAACTGCTACTTCCTTATTGATGTAATAACTTCATTATCCTATGTTGCATCCACATATTGAGGACAGGCTCCCTTCTTATACCATTCCCCCACAGTAGTATTTTCCCACTAACTATTCATTAGTTAACAACTTTGCCAGGCAACCACAAACACCCAGCAACCCCCATGCCCCAACGGCCCGAGAACAAGCAACTGTGATGGTTTTACTCGAGTGGGCAGCCGAGCTCCACCACAATCGCTCTCTCACTCCTCCCCTCCTCAAAGAGGAAGGGGGAGAAAAGACAACACACAGAGCTCGAGGTTTGAGATGAGAATGATTTAATTAAAGGGAAGGGGAATGGGGAGAAAAAGAAACAAAAGAAACAAAAGAAACAACAAGGCCGCGCGGAAGCACAGAGAGAAAGGAAAAAGTTATTCTCTACTTCCCATCAATGAGCGATGTTCGGCCACGTCCCGGGAAGCAGGGCCTCAAAACGCGTACCGGTTGTTCAGGAGAGCCCCTCCCCCATGAGAGGCCCCCTTTTATTGCTGAGTGTGACATCAGGTGTTATGGAATATCCCTTTGGTTGGTTTAGGTCAGCTGCCCTGGTGATGTCCCCTCCCCATCAATTGCCCACCCCCAGCCTGCTGGCTCTTGGGGGCCTGGAAGGAGTTCTGATGTTGTGCCAGCACTATGCAGCAATAGACACAACACTGGAGTGATACCAGTGCTGTTCCAGCTACGAGTGCAGAGCACAGCACTGTGTGGGCTGCTGCAGGGAAAGGTGACTTCATCCCAGACAGACCCAACACAACCTCCACCCCTTATTCCATAACATTTGTGTCACACTCAGGTCCCCATAGTTTAGTATATAGATATTTCATCACCATTATTCTCTATCTATTAAAGTGTTTATACATCTGTACTTTTCATTCCACAGGCTTTTCCCCAAAATGTTCATAAAAGCTGTTGATGGTTTCAGCTTCATCTGTCAAAGTGGTCACTCAGGGCAGGCGAAGTTGATTTTCTTGACACCAACACCAGCTTAGCTCATGTCACTGTTGCATTTGCCTGGCTCCTTGCGAAGATGACCTGTCATTGGTTCTGCAGTGTCCTCCTACAACACATAACTTGGATTACAGATTAATTTTCTCTCAAGGTTAAATCTCCTTGAGGCACACATCTGATATCCCCATCCTTCTGCATTACCCACCAGGTATACCCTGGTCCTTGGGCAAAGACAATCCCACAAGTGGGTTTGCCTTTTCCTATGGCAGGAGTAACCCACACTGCCTTCCCCATCCACTTCCCTACATGCACTACGGGGACTTTAGCTTCTCCCACAGTGTGTAGGGGTTTTGTTTCAGCAGGACCAGGACGGCTCTCAGACCCCCTGTTGTTAACTAGCCAAGTGGCCTCTGGTAGATTCATGTCCCAATGTTTCCACGTCCCAGCACCCAATGCTCGTAACATAGTTTTTAACAATCCATTGTATCTCTCAACCTTCCCAGAAGCTTGTGGGTGATAAGGGATGTGATACACCCACTCAATGCCATGTCTCTTGGCCCAGGAGGTGACCAAATTGTTTCGAAAGTGACTCCCATTGTCGGATTCAATTCTCTCTGGTGTACCATGTCGCCACATCACTTGTCTTTCCAGGCCCAAGATAGTGTTTTGGGCAGTGGAATGGTTTACTGGGTATGTTTCCAGCCACCCAGTTGTTGCTTCTACCATGGTTAGTATGTAACGTTTGCCTTGGCGGGTTTTTGGGAGTGGTCCGATGTAGTCAATCTGCCAGGCTTCACCATATCAAAATCCAAGCCATCTCCCCCTGTTCCAGGGAGACTTTATCCTCATGGCTCGTTTGATTGCAGCACATGTCTCACACTCATGGGTAACCTGCATGATGGCCTCCATGGTCAGGTCCACCCCTCGATCACGAGCCCATCTGTATGTGGCATCCCTCCCTAGATGCCCTGATGTTTCATGGGCCCATCGAGCTACAAACAGCTCACCCTTACGTCCCCAGTCCAGGTCCACCTGGGCTACTTCAATTTTTGAAGCTCGATCCACTTTGTTGTTCTGATGTTCTTCGGTGGCACGATTCTTAGGCATGTGGGCACCTACATGACGTACCTTTACAGCCAGGTTTTCTACCCGGGCAGAAATCTTGCCACAGAGTAGCAGCCCAGATAGGTTTACCTCTGCGCTGCCAGTTGTTCTGTTTCCATTGCTGTAACCACCCCCAAAGAGCATTTGCCACCATCCATGAGTCAGTGTAAAGATACAGTACTGGACATTTTTCTCTTTCAGCAGTTTCTAGGGCCAGTTGTATGGCTTTCACTTCTGCATATTGACTCGACTCACCTTCCCCTTCCATGGCCTCCACAGCTTGTCGGGTGGGACTCCACACAGCAGCTTTCCATTTCCGATGGCTCCCTACCACACGGCAGGATCCGTCAATGAATAACGCATACTGCTTTCTGTCTTCTGGCAAATCGTTGTATGGTGGTGCCTCTTCAGCACGAGTTATGTCTTCTGTCGGTATTCCAAAATCCCTGCCCTCTGGCCAGTCCATAATCTCTTCCAGGATTCCTGGGCGGTTGGGTTTCCCCATTTGAGCCCGCTGTGTAACTAACGCTACCCACTTACTCCATGTAGCGTCAGTTGCATGATGTGTAGTGGGGATTTTTCTTTTGAACATCCAATGTAACACAGGTAGCCGTGGGGCCAAGAGGAGTTGTACTTCTGTACCAACAACCTCTGAAGCAGCTCGAATCCCCTCATATGCTGTTAATATTTCTTTTTCAGTTGGGGTGTAATTGGCTTCTGATCCTCGATAACCCCGGCTCCAGAACCCCAAAGGTCGACCTCGAATTTCTCCTGGGGTTTTCTGCCAGAGGCTCCAGGTGAGGCCATGCTCCCCAGCTGCAGTGTAAAGTATGTTTTGTACAGCTGGTCCGGTATGGACAGGCCCAAGGGCTACTGCACGAGCTATTTCTTGTTTGATTTGTTCAAAGGCCTGTTGTTGCTCAGGGCCCCACTCGAAAGAGTTCTTCTTTCGAGTCACTTGATATAGAGGACTCACAAGCTGGCTATAGCCTGGAATATGCATTCTCCAAAAATCCAACGAGGCCTAGAAAAGCTTGTGTTTCTTTTTTGTTAGTTGGTGGAGACATAACCATGATTTTGTTGATCACGTCCGTTGGAATGTGGCGACGTCCATCCTGCCATTTTACCCCCAAGAACTGGATTTCCTGTGCGGGTCCCTTGACCTCATTCTGTTTGATAGCAAAGCCAGCTTTCAAGAGAATTTGAATTATTTTCTTCCCTTTCTCAAAAACTTCCTCTGCTGTGTTCCCCCATACGATGATATCATCAGAGTACTGCAAGTGTTCAGGAGCATCCCCCTGTTCCAGTGTCGTCTGGATCAGTCCATGGCAAATGGTAGGGCTGTGTTTCCACCCCTGGGACAGTCGATTCCAAGTGTACTGAATGCCTCTCCAAGTGAAAGCAAACTGTGGCCTGCATGCTGCTGCCAGAGGGATGGAGAAAAATGCATTAGCGATATCAATTGTTGCATACCACTTGGCTGCCTTTGATTCCAGTTCGTACTGGAGTTCTAGCATATCTGGCACTGCAGCACTCAGTGGTGGCGTGACTTCATTCAGGCCCCGATAGTCCACTGTTAGCCTCCATTCGCCATTAGACTTTCGCACTGGCCATATAGGACTATTGAAGGGTGAGTGAGTTTTGCTGATCACTCCTTGTCTCTCCAGATGATTAACTAACTCGTGGATAGGGATCAGGGAGTCTCAATTGGTGCGATATTGCCGCCGGTGCACAGTTGTAGTCGCAATCGGCACTTGTTGTTCTTCAATCCTCAGTAATCCTACGGCAGAAGGGTCTCCTGAGAGACCAGGCAGGGTAGACAGCTGCTTAATCTTTTCTGCGCTCAAAGCAGCTATGCCAAAAGCCCACCAGTACCCTTTTGGATCCTTGAAGTACCCTTTCTTGAGGTAGTCTATGCCGAGGATGCACGGAGCCTCTGGGCCAGTCACGATGGGATGTTTTTGCCACTCATTCCCAGTTAGACTCACTTCAGCTTCCAATACAGTTAGCTCTTGGGATCCCCCTGTCACTCCAGAGATAGAGAAAAGTTGTGCCCCTTGGTGGCCTGATGGCATTAGGGTACACTGTGTACCTGTGTCCACTAAAGCTTTATATTTCTGCGGTTCTGGTGTGCCAGGCCGTCGAATCCACTCAGTCCAGTAAATCCGGTTGTCCCTCTCCTCTACCTGGCCAGAGGCAGGGCCCCACTAGTCCTGGTTGGAGCATCTGTCAATTAATTCTTCCAAATGTGAAGTAGAGGTCTCTTCGTCAGGGTCAGGAGTAATGCTAGCCTTTCTGTTGCCTCTGGGGGTTTGCCCAACAGAAACTGGGGCAGCAATCCTCCTAGGGGCCTCTTTTCTTGTTGCCATATCTTTCCGCAGTTCATGTACCCGAGCAGCTAGGACCGAGGTCGGTTCACCGTCCCACTTCCTCATATCTTCCCCATGGTCACGTAAATAAAACCACAAGCTACCCCGTGGTGTGCGTCCTCGATTCTCTCTTGCTTGAGCCGGAGAATGCTGGCACTTAATAGCTGAAAGATTCTTCCATCTAGGTGGGGAGGAAGTTATATGTTCCTCTAACCGTTGGGACAGTCTCTCCACAGCTGAAATGCAGGCCCGTATTGGGGCAGTGAGGTTTTCTTCATATTTATGAAGCTGAATGGACACAGTGTCCACTGTTGGCCCCATCCCCTCATCCCAATTCATTGCTGCCAGTGTGCTGGCATGTGATGAGGGTGCAGCCCGTACAAACTTCCGCCACATGGATGTTGTGCATTGGACTTCGTCGGGATCTTAAGGTGTCTGAGCATTGTTTAAATCACTATAAATCATCTCCAGCACAGCTAATTCCCTCAGCTGCTGGAGACCTTTCTCCGTGGTGGCCCACTTGCCTACTTGGTATACAATATCTTCCTTGTGGGGACACCTTTCTTTCACGGCTGCCAGGAGTCGCCTCCAGAGGCTGAGGACCTGTGCCTCTCTCCCAATTACTCTGTCAATGAGCCTTTCTCTAGAGAGGGATCCCAGCTGCTTGGCTTCACTGCCTTCTAGTTGTTGGCTATTGGCCCCAGCGTCCAGGCATCAAAGCAGCCAGGTGAGGATGTGCTCACCTGGATGACGACTGAAATCCTTTTGTATTTCTCGCAACTCACTCAAGGATAGAGATCGAGTGGTTTCTGATTCATTTATTATTTCAGTCTCTTCTCCCTGATGTTGTGATGACGCTGCTTTAGAGGTGCCTGCCTTTTCCTCCTCTCCCTCCTCCTCAGGATGAGCTTCTTCCCTTACTAAACGAGCTGACTTCCGTTTCCATTGTTTTGTCTTGACTATAGGGGCTACTGATACCATAGATGGTTGTTCGTTTGGGGTGGTCACAGCATGTGTTATCTCACTATCAAGTTCAGAAACTTTCCTATCCCCTTGAGGGTGCTGGGCAGTGTTAATTGACATTTGATAGGTGTAAGCCAGACCCCAGCAGAGTGCAGCAAGCTGGTGGAGTTCTCTGGTATTGCCAGGGTCAGGGCATACGTCTTTCAAACATTCTACCAGTTTTTGTGGATTTTGCACTTGTTCAGGGGTGAAGTTAAAAACCATTGGAGGAGAAAACCGTGACAGATACCTGCCCATATCCCCCCACACACCCTGCCACCCACAACTACTTTGCCTCGGGACAGGTCCTTGGATGCTATTCTTAACAAATTGTTTGATTTTGGGAAGGAAGAAAAAGAATAGAACTAGTAATAGGAGGATGACATCTGACCAAGGGTATCCAAAAAACTCAAAGGCTGCTGTGATTAGCCCACAGGGAGAGAAGAAAAAAGCACCAGCCCTGATATTATTCATAAACTGACTGCCAGGGAAGAAAAAGAAGGCAGTGTAATTCTTCATATTTCCAGAAAGATAATCTCCAGGAGACCAGAAGGATAGCAATGCAGGGCCTGAGTACCAGACAAAACTGGAGGCCAGCATGTTACCGCACAGTGTGATAAAGAAACGAAACACAGATTTCAACAGGTTCTCCGATCGGATATAGAGGAAGAAAGAGAACAGAGAACGGATTACGTACAACATAGTCACACAGGAAAATATTAACAGCAAGCCAAACATTGTGACTAGCAAGTATGTTAGGTAGAATTACTTTAATCAATTCTACGGTTATCTCAACCCCCGAGCCCCACGTTGGGCGCCAAAAAGGACTGTGATGGTTTTACTCGAGTGGGCAGCCGAGCTCCACCACAATCGCTCTCTCACTCCTCCCCTCCTCAAAGAGGAAGGGGGAGAAAAGACAACACACAGAGCTCGAGGTTTGAGATGAGAATGATTTAATTAAAGGGAAGGGGAATGGGGAGAAAAAGAAACAAAAGAAACAAAAGAAACAACAAGGCCGCGCGGAAGCACAGAGAGAAAGGAAAAAGTTATTCTCTACTTCCCATCAATGAGCGATGTTCGGCCACGTCCCGGGAAGCAGGGCCTCAAAACGCGTACCGGTTGTTCAGGAGAGCCCCTCCCCCATGAGAGGCCCCCTTTTATTGCTGAGTGTGACATCAGGTGTTATGGAATATCTCTTTGGTTGGTTTAGGTCAGCTGCCCTGGTGATGTCCCCTCCCCATCAATTGCCCACCCCCAGCCTGCTGGCTCTTGGGGGCCTGGAAGGAGTTCTGATGTTGTGCCAGCACTATGCAGCAATAGACACAACACTGGAGTGATACCTGTGCTGTTCCAGCTACGAGTGCAGAGCACAGCACTGTGTGGGCTGCTGCAGGGAAAGGTGACTCCATCCCAGACAGACCCAACACAGCAACCCAAGATGGCATGGCATCTCCCGAATCACCCCTCTTTGTTCGCTCTAAACTCTTTACATTCCTGATGGCCTCATCGTTAAGAGTCTGATGTTAGCACCAACCATGGGGCTTGTCGACCCCCATGGCCACACTCCCACACCTAATGAGGTTCAACAAGAGCAAGTGTAGAGTCTTGCACCTGGGGAGGAATAACTGCACACATCCATATAGGTTAGGGGCTGACCTGAAAGAGAGGAGCTCTGCAGAGAAAAACTTAGTGGTCCTGGTGGACAATAGGTGGGCCATGAGACAGGAGTGTGCCTTTGTGGCCAAGAAGGCCCATGGCATCCAGGGATGCATTAAAAAGACCGTGGACAGCAAGTCAAGGGAAATGTTGTGGTTTAACCCAGCTGGCAGCTAAACACCACACAGCCGTTCGCTCACCCTTCCCCCTCCCTCTCTGGGATGGGGGAGAGAAACGGGAAAGTGAAGCCTAGGGGTTGAGATAAAGACAGTTTATTAAAATAATAATAATAATAATAATTTGTACAAACAAGTGATGCATAATGCAATTGTTCACCACCTGCTGACCGATGCCCAGCCCAACCCCAAACAGCCGGCCCACCACCCCGGCTAGCCACCCCTATATATTGTTCAGCATGACGTCAGATGGTATGGAATACCCCTTTGGCCAGTTTGGGTCAGCTGTCCTGGGTCTGTCCCCTCCCAGCTCTTGCTGCACCCCCAGCCTGCCTGCTGGCAGGACAGAGCAAGAAGCTGAAAAGTCCTTGGCTTAGTGTAAGCAGTGCTCTGCTGCAATTAAAACATCAGCATGTTATCAGCACTCTTCTCATCCTAATCCAAATCATAGTACCCTACCAGCTACTAGGAGGAAAAATAACTCTGTCCTAACTGAAACCAGGACATCCCCCTCTACTCTGACCTGGTGAGGTCACATCTGGAATACTGTGTCCAGTTCTGGGTTCTCCAGTTCAAAAAAGATAGGGATCTTCTAGAGTGAATCCAGAGGAGAGCCACAAAGATGATTAAAGGTCTGGAGCATGTCCTGTACGAGAAAAGGTTGAGAATCTTGGGTCTGTTCAGCCTGGAGAAGAGAAGACTGAGAGGTGATCTGATCAAACTTTATAAATATCTAAAATGTGGGAGGCAAATGGACAGGGCCAGCCTCTTTTTAGTGGTGTACAGCAATAGGACAAGGAGCAATGGCTAAAAACTGGAACACAGAAAGTTCCACACCAATATGTGTAAGAACTTTTTCACAGTGAAGGTTGCAGAGCACTGGAACAGGCTGCCTAGAAAGGTTGAGGAGTCTCCTTCTCCAGAGATATTCAAAACCTGCCTGGACACGTTCCTGCTCATCTGACTGTAGGGAGCTATCTTTTAGCAGGGGGGTTGGACCCGATGATCTCCAGAGATCCCTTCCAACTCCTACCATTCTGTATAAAAGGCATCTAACTTTACAACAGAAATGAGGGCATATACTCATACGCAACTATATGTGTATGTATGCATATATAACCATGCAGTTTTCAGTATCGATCCATTTCCCTGATTATCTAATGCAGTTTTCTTAGAATCAGGACTGTTATGATGATCAACATGATAATTTAGTATGCCATACACAGTCCCTCTCTTACTTTTGCTAAGTTTTAGAGGACACTGACTTTTTGTAATTTTCTTTGACACCAATTCAAAGGACTCTAGAGTAAAAGGCATCTGGAAAATCAGGTACAAAAACACTAGAGGGTGTTCAAGGAAAGGTTGGACCTGGTGTTTAAGGATATGGTTTAGTGGGTGACATTGGTAGTAGGGTTATGGTTGGACCAGATGATCTTGAAGGTCTTTTCCAACCTTAATAATTCTATGATACTATGATTCTTACTATAAGTAAGCATATTCTGTGTTTATGAAATGAAAATGTTTCAAAGGGAAGGAAATGGAAGGAAGAGGAATAAAAAATGACTGAAAAAATCATGACATTATGTATGTAACCGACCAGTTTCAAATTAATTGTGAAACAGCCTTGTAATTGTTATAATTTTATTACAAATATAAACAGAACAGAAAAAAAAAATCATTAATTTGTTTAACTTGAATATAGCTCCCCTGATCTCAGGAAAGTTCTGTCCATTCACCTCATCTGAAGATTTGGCTCTTGATGTAAAATATTTAGACTGTTCAGAAAAAAATAATATTATTAAAAACGGGCACTTATGAGTTGAAGATAATAAAGGGATAAAGTACAGTCATAAAATTAAAGGTATATTCTCTTCCAAAATTATCTGGTATGCAGCTACCACAACTTTTGTTCCTAATTACAATGCTTCATACTTTGTACCCTGTAATAGCAATACAGTCTTACTTAGAATACTTTACTATTAATATCCAGAAATTAATCATTCATACATGACATACAGTTTTCCCCAAGTGGAGGTCCCTTGCTTTTGAAGTCTGTCAAGATTTTAAGAATATATATATATATTTTTAAGTTATATTTTTATAAATGTCTCATTGTTTCTCTTTGCTAGGGAGATAGAATGACAACAATAAAATGACAGTTGTTACTATTTTTCATTGTAAATAGAATTGTGGAATCATAGAATCAAAGAATGGCTTGGGTTGGAAGGGCCCTTAAAGACCTAGTTCCAACCCCCTGCCATGGGCAGGGATGCCACCCACTAGATCAGGTTGCCCAGGGCTTCATCCAACCTGGTTTTGATCACCTCCAGAGAGGCAGGGCAGGATGCCTAGGGCATCCACACTGCACCAGTGCCTCACCACCCCCAGAGTGAAGAATTTTCTTCTAACATCACATCTAAATCTCCCCTCGTTTTGTTTAAAACCATTCTCCCTTGTCCCGTCCTTTTCTGCCCAAGGAAAAAGTTGTTCCCCATCTCTTTCATAAGCTCATTTTAAGTACTGAAAAGCTGCAATAACTGGAGCTGCAATCACCCCAGAGCCTTAATTTCTTCAGGCTGAACATCCCCAGCTCTCTCATCCTTTTTTTATAGTAGTGCTCCATTCCTCTGATCAACTTTATGGCCCTCTTCTGGACCCATTCTAACAGATCACCATCCTTCTTATGCTGGGGGCCACAGACGTGGGTGCAGTACTCCAAGTGGAGCCTCACAGGGACAGAGCTGAGGGGAACAATCACTTCTCTCAACCTGCTGGCCACACCTCTGTTGATGAAGCCCAAGATGCAGTTGGCTTTCTGGGCTGCAAGCATGCACTGCTGTCTCATGCCAAGAATTTCATGCACTAGAACTTTCAAGTCTTTCTCTGGAGGGCTGCTTTCAATGTGTTCTTCTCCTACTCTGTGCTCATGTCTGGGATTACCCTGACCCAGGTGCAGCACCTTGCACTTAAAACTTGTTGAACCTCATTAGGTTCATGTGGGCCTATTTCTCAATCTTGTCCAGGTACAGACTTGTATCTGTTCAGTTTCATCAGGTAGTCTCGAACCTCCACTTCACTTACAGTGGGTGGGACTTGGCTCCCCCAGACCTCACCTACAGATCCAGGAAAATTAGAGTTGTAGGAAGCCTAACTGGCAGTGAAGACTGAGGCAAAGAAGCTGTTAAGCACCTCAGCCTTCTCTATGTCTGTCATTACCAGTTCTCTTTTCTTGTTTATCAGAGGGGGTACACTCTCCTTGTCATTACCTTTCAGACCAATGTACCTATAGAATCCCTTCCTGTTACTCTTTGCATCCTTTTCCAAACTCAGTTCCATCAGTGTCTTGGCTTTCCTGATCCTTTCACATCTGGACTGCATCCCTGTACTCTTCCCAGACCACGTGTTCCTGCTTCCACTGCCTGTGGATTTCCTTCTTGCACCTCAGTTTGACCAGCAGGTCATTGCTCAGCCATCCTGGATGTCTGCCCTCCCTACCTGCTTTTTTATGCAGGGGGATGGAGAGTTCTTGTGCTTTAAGGAAAACATCCTTAAAGTGTTGGTAGCTCTGCTCAGCTCCTTTGTCCCTGAGGACAGTGTTCCAGGGGATCTCATCCACTAGGTCTTTAAATGGCTTGAGTATTGCTCTTTGGAAGTCCAAGGTCCTGACTTTACTCTTTGCCAGGCCCATATTCCTTGAAATCACAAAACTGACCAGGGTGTGGTCACTGCAGTTAAGATTTCCTTCAATCTTTACCTCTTTAATGAGTTCATCAATAGATCAGAGTATTTCAGTACCTTCTTTAAGCACATATTAAAAAAATAAATAGAATATCAGATCCATTCATAGGGGATCTTTCAGAAATAAGCAACAGTTTATATGCAAATTTATATTACTCGATCTACAAAAATGCCTGCTCTTAAGGTATGTATACCTATTGTTCACGGTATGTGCATCTGTGTTATATTATGTTTCATCTTTTTTTGGGGTGGGGATGGAATTTGCCACATACCTGGAATTGTTCTGGTGGCTAAACATATTTAACTTTTAGACCCACTGTGGCACCTTGGGTATGCACACAACCTGGCAAATACAATGTAAGAGCTACAGGGCTTTGCACCTTTTAAAACAGCATCCACAGACAAACCACATACCCAAACAGTCTGTAATGTCACAAAGGAACTATGCTTTGGTACCTGAATCAGTCTCCCCAGTTCCAAAATCATAAGAAAACTGTTCAAAAGAGACAAAAAAACAACAACAACAACAACAACAAAACAAACAAACAAACAAACAAAAAACACCTTTTCTATATAGTTTTTTGATTAAAGCATTTTACAGCAAACATTAGTAAGCACTTCAAAACAGGGAGAAGAGGCAATCAGGTTTGCCATGAGCAATTTTAATTCTTTATTTTGAAGTCTTTACATGCACAAACAATCTCTCATTAACACAAAAAAAGTACTTTTATTTAAATTTGCATGTTTTTCTCTTTTACAGTAGTGTTAAGACTTTGTATTTCTTCTGTAAAATAGTAGCATTCCTTAAATGTGTGTGCCTTTAGTCACATAGGTAATCTGTTATATTCAGGACATACTTTATTATAGTCAAAGAAATATGCTATTTATTTACATTATCAGCAGATACATTCTTAGGTGTACTTCAAGGTGTGAGACTGTTAGCTCTGAAACTAATTGAGGTGCATGTCATGTCCAATGTAACTTTCTGTTAGTAACTGGGAAAGGAAGTAGATGGAAAATGGGATAAAATGCATCTTGGGTTCACCAAAGTCAGATCATTCCAGACTTTTTTTTTGATAACTGATTCTCCAGACAAGGGAAATGCAGTAGATCTAATCTGTCATGACTTCAGAATAGCTTTTGGTACAGTGCTGCTTTCAAAATTATTTGTTAAGATGGTAAGGGTGGGAGTTAGTACTGGAGCTATAAGGTGGAGATAGCTGGTTAGAGAACAAGCAAATAGAAGATGAACTGTTCTAAAAAGAAGGGTACAGTGCTGAAAGGAGTTCTCCAGAAATTAGTTCTAGGGCCAATATTTCATTGATGATCTTGATGCAAAAAGCAAACATTTATGAACATTCCCAAGCTAAACAGCCTATAAAGAAAATTGGGAATGCCTTATGGGTCTTTAGAGTACAATTAGGCCTTATGACTTTTCAGTGAAGACACAAAAGAAGAAATGAAGAGAATTCAGGTTTCTCTAGGAAGATAAAGAATGAAGTTAAATAAGAAGTTGGGTACAAAGTTTTTCAGATTCAGCAGACTTCTTTCCACCTTACTAGATAATGCAACCACAATGGTGGTTTTATCCAGCAGAAGGAAGAGGAGCAAAACAAGTCTAATGATGGGTAGAAAGTGATGATGGTACTCTGATATGTTACTGAAATGACATTATGGACTCAGATCTCCTTTTCATTACCTTTCACATGAAATCTTCCCAAATCTTAAAATTTTATTTAGCCAGATCACTTGTTTGCCTAAAAAGGTATTTAACTATCTCCTTGCTTTTAATCAAATTTACCCCCTAAATTGCCTCATTGTACTGCAGATCTTAGCAGGTCACTGGCAACTTCTGAAAACCTACTCTAAAATGAGATGAAGGTACGAAAGCATTAACCTTATATCAAGTAAAAAATTAAACTAAAGTAACAAATGTGCAGGGACATTCTGTCAGTTATGAATCAAAAGAACAAGTGGCTAAAAATGCAAGAAGTGCCCTCTTTACAACAGTAATAATTTCCAGCAGTGGCAATACATCAGCATATTTTGGTAGAACACACAAATATTGATGCTTTCTGCAGTACATTTCCCTCAGTTTCCCAGCATCCACTGTTTCTACATTAGTTGTATTTCCCTGGTCAGTTATGTACTAGCTTCTCACAGATCTGTTGTCCATACATTTGTCTAAATCCATTTTTGAACATCCTGAGCCTGTCTGCCACCACAACCATCTGTGCCAGCAGGTTCTAGAAGTTTACTACTTTCTGTGCAAAACAACAAAATAAAAAAACAACCAAACAAAACCAAAACACAAGAAAAAAAATAGATATATATATCTGTTCAAAGTTATCTTCTAAGTTTCATTAAATACAACTTATTTATAATATTCTGGAATTTTGTAAACAGCAGTTGCACATTCAGCTTACCCATAGCCATTGGGATTTTGTAAATATGCTTAAAGTTAGATACATGCATATGTTTGTGGAGTTTTTGAAATATTTTTAGAATAAACATTTCACTATGTTTTTCATTGATATTACTTTAATGAATGGTAATGCTCTATAGTTACTTTTTAAAAATCTGAGTCAAATAAATGTTTAAGGTCACCTCAGCTTTTTTCCTTTGTACTTAAAAGGCTATCCGTTTACTTAACCCATACCAGAAGGTAAGTTACAGCAAAACAGTTCTTGATTCCAGATGTTTCCTTGATTTAGGCCTACAAACTGCCTCAGACAAGGGCACAAAAAGCCTCCCCCATCCCCCCCCCCCCCCCCCAAAGAAAAAAAAAAAAAAAAAAAAGACTAAAGCAAGCAGTTCTGCAATTGACAGTCTGCAGTGAACTTATATATGTCTGGTATGTAAGTGTCTACTTCTACTACCAAATTCTTCTGCAGTAGAAACAAAACAATTCTGTGTTCTTTAGCCCAGTCTTTATTACTTTGAACAGAATTTGAGTGTAACATTCATTAAAACCCTTGAATGCAATAATTAAAAAATCTTCTCACAAAAAATGGACTGTTGGGTAGCTTCTGTGTAGTGATTTGGTATATGTGGTCTCATTCACAATCAACAGATATCTCTCAATTATCTTCAGAATCAAAATGGGTAACCTCCAGAATATCAGGAACTGTGCTGGAGAATGGCCTATTCTTTCCTAAACATAGGATGTCTTCATCGAAGGTTGATGGGACTGTAAGCAGAAATGTCAATTAACTATTCCTTTAAAAATATGTCTTCATTCTACTTGGATTTCAGTTTAATATATTTCAGGAATACTGAGCTTGCACCATATTCTCATACCATTTTCCTGTTTCTGTACATTGATCTATATTACACAGATTCATTTTTATGTGACAAACAAAAAAGAGACATTGGTATTGTTTGTAGACTTATTTGTAACTGTGCAAAGATACAGATTGATTCTTTTTATCTTTGTTATATCTTTATGGAATAGCAAGTTTATTATGAGATCATAATTGCCAGCTTCCATCTCCATTACTAAATTCCCTATGTAATCATAGGTATATACTAGCTTAATAGAGCCAAACAAGTCATGCCTCTCCTCATACATAATGCTACAACTGCCATTCCACAGTGTCCCACTTCTTGTTATCATAACAATTGTTATTGATTTATTGAGTTTTCTTATAGCCAATGGTTAGCCTTCCAAACCATGCCAACAAAAGCAGTGTACATCCACACTAGAACAGAGAGAATAGATTTTTGTTACTGTACATAAAAAAAAAAATTCTTAAGTGTGCACTTATGTATTATGGTACTTGTCAGTGCTTAAAATGCACTCTCAGTATTTCTCAAGTGTTTGTTATAAAATGATTTCTATAATTTCTTCTTAGCTGACTCAAAAATGATTTAATGTTATCATAACTGAGGAAAATTTAATAAAGAAATTTGTTTTCAGTATTCAAACATGCTTACAACCTATACCTTTAAATATGAGGTTTATTTTTTTTTCCTTTTTTATTTCTTTTAAAAATTTCAGTGATGGACAAATCTTTCATTTCTAGTTAGATGTTTTAGATTAAAACAAAGGCAGTGCTTCAGGTGTGTCTTGTATTTTGCAAAGCTCTGGAAAGACAAAGTCCTTGTTCATTGAAGTTTACAGTCTTTCAGCTAAGCTCAACAAATTAAGGCACCGAGCAGGAAAGAAATTATGTGTTGGCAGCAGGAAGACAACATGGGAAACAGCAAAATGGCAATAATATTAGCATTTCAAAAATAGCAGTATTTACTGCAGCACAGAATTTGATTTTCTTCTCTTTTGATATTTACAATTCTAAATGTGTAATATTGCAAATGTTATACAATAGTAGGGGTAGTCAGGTACAGTTCAGTGATAAGTACAACCACAAAACATGAAATAAGCTGTTAGTCTAACTCCTCTTACTATAAAGCTAGTTGTATTGGTTATAGTCTTAGTGCAAGACATCAATAGGAAGTACATGAAAAAAAACACAGCTAATTTAGAATGATTATAAGATGTCCTCCCACTCTGGTAGTAAATGCATACCGAGACAAGGTAGAAAAGTTTGCCACAATAATATCTACACTCTATTTTTTTATAAACAAATATTGGTTCAGACTCCAGCAATTTGATTCAGCTATTCTAGTAGGAAAAACCTCACACAACGTAGCACATAGCAATGAAGTGCTGTCTTACCAGTCTGGTACAAAACTCTGCAACTCCTGCATTTCAGAGTTCCCAGCAACCTCTGATGTCCATTTAAAGCAGTATTCCATTTTTCACATCTGTTTAATTGACTGTGCCCCAGAGATCTAAAGGTAGGCCTTAAATGGTGAATTAAAAAAAAAAAAAAAATTGATTAGTAAGCCTACCACCACTACCAAATATACAACTCAGATAATTTTTGTTCCTGTTAAAGAAAGCCAACAAACTAGGCAACTTAAGAACTCTGAAATAAATAGCTATTGAATAAAATATTAATTTATATCACATATATGTTGTTTTTATGATTTCTATTTTCCTGGAAGATATATATTACTTGCTCATGACATCGCGTGCAAATATATGTATATTTATTAAATATAATATAAATAGTTGTACACTAATCAACATGGCTAAGTTAGATTAGCTGTAAGAACTTTATGTATTTGTTTTCTTTAAATAGATGGAAACCATTGAATCATGTTTACATGGCAAGTTGTTTGCAGTTGGGTGTCTGCAGTTTGGCTCTGAGAAGAGACTAGAGCTGCCCCATGTTGGACACAGCCAGTTCAAGCAGTTTCCATGCAACCCCAGAAGACCCACTGCACGGCAAAGGAGGCGTGGGAGAGCAGGTGGATGGGGGTCTGGTAGCCAGTCAAGGTAATCCACTACAATTATTCAGATTAATACCATGTGACTGATTGTGATACACAACCACACAGTGGTGAGAGCTCTGTGAGAAGCTCTGTATTTATAAACAGTACTGCTTAAGTTCCTTCCCTTTCTGCTTTTTGTTCTAATGCCTTGTATAAAATGGGAATCAGATTAGTGGCAATTTATACCAGTGCCTTGGCCATTTTCATTGCCCTTTCTCAAATTCAGAAATTACATTTTCTATTTTGCATTAAAAGGGTTGAGCTGTGACTTGATAGGTTTATTTAAAAGATTTAATACAAGAGCTTGCAATTTCATGCAGTAGCTCTTTTAGATTTCTACAATGACATCATGCAATCTGATTTGATTTTAGTTCATTAAACTGTTAGAGCTTTGGTCCTGCTTCAAGAGCTTGAATTTTCTTTTGCGTTTTCTTAATTCACTCATGATCACGTTTTCTCTCATATTCAGCATTGGCATGCCCATCGAAAATGGAAGCAAAATGCTAATGCAGTTTGTGGGAAAGAATTAGATATTGTTTCAATATAGGTGCAAGTGCTACTACTTTATTTTGTTCTCTGTTAATTCAAACAGGTAAATATATATATATATTTAATTTCCTGTGCAAGATCTAACTCTGCTTACATAGGACAGCTCTTATGTTAACTCTGCACATCCTGATGATGCTTAAACTTTCCTTTTATTTTATTCCTTGTTCACTTTCATTTCTTACAACAGCAGTCAGATGACAGATCTCCAGTTATGTCCCCTTGCTTTTTCTTCCCTTGCTTATAATTCAGACTTAGCATGTCCAAGTAGATACATATTCAAAGTCTGCCAGACTGAATATCCCAATTTTTCTGCATATAGGCAGCTTTAAGGCAAAACAGGATATGAAATCTGCTACTTACAGAAGTGTTTCCACTAGCTGGAATTTCTCAGGAAAAAGAGGGTGCAAATATCATATAATCATCGTAGAATCAGAATTCTTTGGGTTTGAAGGGACTTTAAAGATCATCTATTTCCAACCCCCCTGCCCTGATTGTGGGAAACTGTTTACAAATTGTAATTCAATTTATATGTGATTGGTTTATGTTTTGCTAGACACTGAACATAGAGACAGAAAAAAATACCTTTTTATTTCTCTCCAAATCTCTCAGTAATTTTCATGGTTCATTATATAAAAATCAGATATGACATAGCTTCCTGTTATTGAGGATAAAATTAAAAAGCAACACAAGAAATTAGCATTTTCTGAACTGGAAAAATGCACCATTGATTTTATTTAATTCTGAGTCTGAGACTTAGATTTTTTTTTTTGAATGTTTTAAACCTTCATATTCTGACAGCATATAGATGAAGTCAGAATTACTACAAAATTTCTTTCCTGATCAAAAAAAATATTGTGCACAAATCTTCTTACATATAATTTGATCACAATAATGACAATAATGTGATTATTGAAAAGAATCCTCTGTCTGAAAAGCAAATCTGAGTTTTTCTTGGTACTGATGGAATAAGTGAAGGACCTTATCTCCAAGTTTTCTCCAGGCTTCTTCTATGGATGGGTTCAAGGGGGTAGTATTAGAAATTATATCCTATCAACTGGTCAAACAGATAAGACGACATTTTTATTTTTATCAGCAAAACCCTTATTACTCATGAAAGAGTATATCTTTCAGCACAGTGCCTTTACCACACTATTGTTCAGGTTACAAAGCTGAGTGTATATTCCCTGTCTGTTTGCCCCCGAGGACATCCTTGAAAATGAGACATTGTTTTAAGGCTGCAAGGATTTTATCCTTGTGTAAAAAAATAAATAAAATAAATTCAGAACAAATATAACATTAATATTTTATACATATATTGCTTTAATATTGCATCAGTATCAAATTAGAATACAAGCCTAGATTTCCATGTTTTGAATATTAACTGCTGAAGTTTGCTCAGTAGCCTTAGGAGGGTTTGCTGGATCTTAACAAATTGTGACAGAAATTATGGTTGGTGTTCAGACAAAGTGTGAACTGTCTCTTTGAAAACTGCAGTAAAATGATGTCAGAGAAGGAAACTGTCTGCCTGACCCCTAATCAACAACAGTAAAAGCAGGCCTGGTATTTTATGCTTGCTAAATCTGCCTATACTTTTATTAAGTGCAAAAAATAGAGGTACTGGGATTCATTAGCTGCACTGCTGAATGATTATTACCCTAAGGGGAACCGAGATATGTCTATCTCACATAGAATCTCTACTATTTAATATAATATAGCCTCTTGTATATTGGCCAGACCTCGCAAAATGTTTATCATAGAAGTAATCCACACTCCTTCAAGAAGTCTCGTTAAATGCACTAGGACAAGTTTAGTGAATAATAATTTTACATTCAGGAACATTTTAAGAAAGATATTGTTAAATCTATAAATTGAGTTTTGCACGTGTTGTTGAAGATATCATTCCAGCAAAACTTTCAGTGAACATTTTTGTTCAACAACATGGAAAAAATCTCAGTTAACTAGTAATGGCCGAAAAGCAACATTTGCTACAGTTTCATTACACGATCTAAAACAAATTAGCAGCATTTCATTCAGTCATGCATAAACTATATTATTTTTATTAGAGATCAAAATCTGAAAATATTATTTAAAATTTTAACATCTGGACTGCAATCTTGAAATTATTCATAAATAGAGCCATTGGATTTACTGAATGTTATTTTGGATAAACATCTCTGGTTGAAGAACTCTCTATCTCATTAGGAATTAGATGAAATAAATGTAGTTAAAATGGTTAAATGTGAGCCTTTTTATTTATTTATTTATTTATTTATTTATTTATTTATTTTTGGTGGAGAAATATGAAAGCTAGAAAAATAAGTATTGAAAGTTATAACAATGTAATTGTAGAAATGATCAAACAGATCATTATTATCACAAATTGTGATAATAATGTGGGACAATGCAAGAATGTGAGCAATGCAAACTATGATGTAGTTACTAATGAGAAAAAGTCACCCAAAAGAAAATAGGCTGCATCATTTAACATTTGTCACCTGCATGTATTTCTGTAGTTTTTATGATCTTTTAAATATAGTATTCTTTATTTTAACATATTGTTTTCATGGGGTGTACTGCTGAATTATCCCTAGTAGTTGTTCACTGCATGTCTCAGGAGATCTGGTACTGAACCATGACTCAGAGAGTCACAATATAGTTCCTGATTACCCCTTGCTCCAGAAAGAAAATAAACTGCATTAGCCTTTTACCTGGTACAGATGATTTCTTCTCTCTGTGCCAGCCAGGCTGTGCTGGTCAGTATGTCGGGGCAAGGGTCACAGCTAGACATTACTCACTCCCCATGCATCTGCAAAGGAGTGGGAATAGCTGCCTTGTAGAGGCCATTCACTCTTTTGTAATGCAATCTTCACTCAGGGTAAATTGCAGTGTTAGAGGGCACTTTGAGCTCCTCTGTCTCTTGTGTAGGTGTGTATGACAAACTCTGTTCTTGTCCTGTATCTATAGCACGTGCTTAGGCAAATGACTTTGAAGCGTCAAAGCTGTTTATATTGATCTTTAATCTCTGATCCACTGCAGTAGAAGAGCAAAATACAACTGCCCACTTCCCCAGGACAGCTGACTTTGCAAAGTAAAGCCAATAAAGATACGATGTTCAGCACCTCACAATATTTAGTCCATGTATAAACAACTGTGACAATTCTGGGGATGGCCAGCAATGATTCGGCTGCCCATTTTCCCTGTGTTTATTTTAATGCACTATTTCTTATGGTCAGCATATTCATGTATATCAGAAAAAGAAAATAAGGGTCACTAAGGAAAAAAAACAGAATATTCTAGATCATGATGGTAACTGAAATGGTCTCTTTCTCACCTATAAGCATGCAAGAAAGAGAAACATAGGAAACGCCCTATTTGTTCTGTGCACAAAATCAGGAGCACTTTTTAAGTGAAAAAGAACATAGAAAAAATAGCTTTCAGTTCTGCAACATGAAAAGGAACCAGAGACCCAGTTGTTGACCAGTTCAAGTTGTGCCCTTTTGGCAAATTGCCTCTTGCCCCAGAAAAGTGTAAAACTGGACAGTGAAAATTCAAGAGTAGTAAAAAAAGAAATATATATATATATAAATCATCTCATATATATATATATATATAAATCATCCACTATGTCAGAATCTATTATGTCTTTGAAGTTCAGTTTGTTGTCTGCTGTCATGGGACTGCCCTCAAAGAGTGCATAGAATATTTAAAAGGAAAAGAAAAATGTGAGAAAGCAGGCAGCACTTTCCTATTACAGTCTGCAGATATTTTGACACTCCAAACAGTCATCATGGGTTTCCCAGGTGCTTGATGTTACATAATTTGTCATGATGTCTCCTGTAAGTGCCCCTGGACTTCATGGCTTACCATCCTCCACTCTCTTTTTCTGGCACTTAACTGGGAATAGGTGTCATCAAGGAGTTATGCAGTGACAATAATTCAGTATTTTCACAAAGAAGGGATTTTCTCTAGAAAGAATGTGATTAATTACTGTGCAAGCTAATAAACAAATGAAGGCAAGTTTCTCAGAGAAGACTGTAACTGAGCAAGCACAGTCACCTTCAAAAGATGACTTTAAGCAAAATGAGAAAAATTAGATGGTATATTTATTTTTTCCCAACTCTCTCAGTAATGATAATGGTATATTGTCTGTTGCAATACTGATACTGTATAATGGAGAGGATTTTTAAAATGCTTTTAGAAGATTGAATTAATAGGAGTATGCTAAGTTTTATTGTATATATACAAAATGGAATAATATACTGTACCAGATATATTTAAGAGAGAGGGAGAGAAGGAGATGCTACTATAAAAAAAAAAAAAAAAAAAAAAAAAAAAAAAGAGCTATATATGGCTCTAGTAGATTGTCCAGGTTTGATCATTACTCATGCTAATGTCTCTTACTGCCTTCCAACAAAGATTTTTGACCCAGTAGTTAACAGCAGAAATGTAAGATATTCAGAAACTTCTCTCCTTGAAATGACATTTATATGTTCTGTTTTCTACTCTTGTTTTTAGAATGTTGGATCATTATGGTAGCTGTAAGATCTCTTTTATAATAAATGATGATAGATCCTTGCTTGGAGATAATTATAATCTGAATTAGTCATAGTAAAAATAATAATAATAGTAAAATCTTGGAAAGCCTACTTCTAGAAGAGTCTAAAACCCCCTAGCTGTGCCCTTGCTTAGCCAAGGCTCCATCTGTTCTGACACTAACTTGCAATGTACACTGGGGAGGCTCAGCTAAAGCTGCTGGGCACCCACAGGAGATCCCAGTAAGTAGTTAGTTTTTGTGAAATTCAGTCCTCAGTTTAGGAAATGTTTTAAAATATACCTAAAATAAATAAATAAAAATCCATCCTTACTCTAGCAAGGAAAATTTGTACTCCTGGTTAAATATATTTTAACAAACACTGTAACACAAAATACTATATATGAACACACACGACTGAGGGTACTGGCCAGAACAGAGGACTTCTACGTCAGAGCATTGAAAGGGATCAAAGTTGTCTAATGCTTAGCTCTATTCCAGGTATGATGTGAGATCAGTTGTTTTATTCTTTGTGCTTAATACTGCCTGGCTGTTGGCACTTTCAGTGCCGAATTCCTGAAGAAGCGGCTACCTATTGTCAGTAAATGGGGTGGTCCTCTACTCCTGTGTTCAGGTATTGGTATTTGAGGTCCAAAATTGGTATATTGGTATATTGAGTCCAAAATGAAGTAATGAAAGCAGGAAGTTTGGATTTAGCTATATATGAGTCTGCTAAGTTTCAGGGCTCCCTTTAATTTAGGTCTTTGCAACCTCACCTCAGATTGGTCTGTCTCTGAATTCTGAATAATTTGAAAAATCCACATTTTCTTTGCCACTTCAGAAGAGCCGGGTCTATGTTGCTGTAGAAATTGGATTCAAAACCAATGATTCCATTGGAAGACTTTGGGATAGTGTTTGATCCGGAGTCAGTGTTGCAAGTTTGTCTGTATTTATATGAAACCTTTTGCCTTTAAAAGGAGAATTTAGCAGTTCATGAACAAATTATAAATCCCACATGGGTTACATACTTACATACTGCCCCCCCCCCCCCCCCCTTTTTTTTCCCCTACTGCTTGTTCCACCACTAAAATCAAAACTATGCTTATATGCTTATAACCTCAGTATTTTGAAAATAACCACTTGCAAAGTAACGAAGAGAGGATTAGAACATTGGATAGGGAGCAATCACTAGGAAACTACAAGAGTCTGCGGTTTTGCTGATGTTTCTTTTAACAAAAGAAGAGAGTTGCAAGAAAAGAGAAAATAAAGGATAGGGAGAATTATCTGTAAATAAAATGCTTTTCAAAAATTTTCCCTGAGGTTCTGATCTCTTTTAGTGTGACCCAGACAATATTAGAAGAGCTTCAGCATATTGAAGGAAAAAACACATCTCACACCTCCCCTAATCTTGAAGAGCTTCCTCAAAGTCCCTACACAGCATTAACATAACCCTTTAGGCCTGGAGTCTGCATCTTGCAAAGTTAATGAAATCAATAACACGTGTGAATAGATCTGTTTGCAAGGTCCTGGCTTTAAATTAACATTCAGACCCCATTTGTTTCTGGACGGCTTCTGGTGGGACATCATGGGCTGGGAAAATAAGCACAGAAAGTCATAGGAACTTAGCAGGGTGTGATGGCTTGGCCAGTGAAACTAATCCCCCTTATCTAAATAATAAATGTACAGTCTTTGGAGCAACTAGGTATAAAACTATGACATATATTTCAATATAGAGTGTGGGGGGCAGTGAAGACACAAAACAAACAAAATCCTCCACCACCACCACCACTAATAAAACAGAGAAACAAACAAACAAAAACAGACATTGTAAAATTCAAGAAATCCTGTGTTTTAGTTCTGGTTCTAATCATCTGGTGTTTCGTTTTTGTGTGAACAGATTCTAACCAGGTACCATGCACCTGCTGCTGTCAATTCCTACTGCACCGGCTTATAAAATCTGCTTCTTTATTTGTGGACACTTGCAAAAAAAGAGAGATTGTTATGTTGATTTAATGTTTTCCTCTCTTTGCAGAACTACACCTATCAGATCAAAGAGGAAAATGTAAGTATTTCTTTATCATTGCTTAATTTTCCCTGTTATATGCATTTACTTTTCAGAAGAGGTTATAAATTTTAATTAATATTTGAAAGTGCCAGTGTCAAAGAAACAAATTGTAATGTCTGCAACTGAAAAACACTACCTTCTAACTACCTTCTAATTTTAGGAAATTTTAGGAAATTTTAGACTACCTAACACTACCTTCTAATTTTAGGAAAATTCCTAGTAATTTGCTGTAAAATATGCATAATGAAATCAGACAGCAAGAACAGAATATTTAAAAAGTGTGACTAATTAATTCATTAAGTGATGCACATTTGATATTTTCATTTGGTTGGTAATATACAAACTCTGCAATTGTCTATCCTGAGCTCTAAGTACATATGCCATTATATTAAAGCCAATAAGCAATACAATAGGAACATTCCCAGTTCATGTGACTTAGTTTTGAAATTGATAGGTTCAAAATGATAGAACTAATGATAGAACAAGTACAGAAGTTCAGCAAGTCACTTATCTTGCCCTATAGTTGCCATAGTTCCCCTTTCCTTGCTTTAAGAGGCACACTAAGAAAACATGCAGCAAAAGGATATTTTCAATGTGCTGTCAGTCCTAAATCACATCTCAGTGAAAGTATCACTAGTCATGTCAAGCCATTTTACTAAGACAGGGACTCAAAAATGAAGTGCCCACAGCAGAGTCACATTTCACCTGTCCTTCGTGGCCTGCACTGTATTGACAAGATCTGTGACAAGAAGCTGAGCAGATTTGTTGTTCTCAGGTTGAAGGGCTTATATTTGTAACAGTCCCATCTTCTGCTGGCAGCGGGCTCTGCCATAGACGTGCCTATGGGAGAACACCATTATTCTCTTGTGCCCTTAAGATCTTGTTACCCAGGTAATCTTCTTGTCTTTCTTCTCCTGAACTGTTGGGATGGTTCCAGGACAAGTAACAGTGCTGAACTACTATTTTTGTTATTGTATAAAACTGAAACCTGACTCCAAACCTCCTTCATTATCTCCTCAAGCCTTCAGGCCTAATTGACAGCAAGTCTTTATATCTTGATTTGTTCCCATTAGAAGTCCTTGTGCCCTTGAATAAACAGGTAAGGTAATAACTTTAATTACTGCTATAATTAGGTATATCTGAAACACCTGTGCTTTGGCATGAGAAAAAAAAAAAAAAAAAAAAAAAGCCTAAAAACAAACTTTCTTTTCTGCAGCATTGATAAGTACTTTTTCTTAACATTATTCACTTGGCAGTCAAAGATGATCAAAGTAGACATGGGAGCTTTAATTTAAGAAGTAGAATAAAGGTTATTATCATTAGTTTTAAAATTTAGATTGTTGCTAAATTACTTATTTCTATTAAAAAGTAGTGAGAATTCTTCAAGTAAAAGGCAATTAAATACAAACTTCAAAACAGTCATAGAAGAACAACTTCAAAAAGTCATAGTCACTTTGCACTAAATTATTAAAGGAACCAAACAAAAATAAATGAATCATCAATAAAATAATACAGCAGGATATTTCGTAGGTGTAATGTCTTCTGCATTTGTTTTGTTTCTGTTATAAACAAGACTATATATTGTGTTACATATATGGCCAAAGAAATATTCATGCATGTGTATAAAAATTTTTGTATAAATGCACATTGTATGTGTATAGATACAACTCAGTTTATGACCAGTAAGTTTAGGACTTCATTCTCCATTTCAACTTGTGATGAAAAGTAAAACAAACACAAACAACATTTTATTTTCACTGTGTATGAATAAATTTATATTTTATAAAGAAACAAAATGTTCATAGAAAACAAGAGAATGTTTGACTGAAGCCCATGTTTGACTGAAACTTTAGATCTCTTTGAAACATTTTTAAAATACTAAGTAAAACAGAAGATATTCTGAGAATGTATAGCTTGTATTCCTACCAACTTCACATCAGAAAACAAGAAAAGTAGGCATTTCATAATCCTTGACAGAAAGCTGCATTTCAACAAAATCAGGAAATGTTACTGTCAAGGAAAGCTGTGATATTCCAGGCTCAGCATAAATTCAGTTTATCAACTCAGGTGAATTAATGTATATGAGCATTTGCCACCCAAGCAAAATCAGTCTGATTTTCAGGACAGACAGAGTAGACTCAGTATCCACGAGATTTTAGTTATGCCATGATGTGCATCTGTATAGACTGGAACTTCAAAAAGTGGATTTATTTTTGAAACTACTTTGTGTTCTTTTTATTGGATTTTTACTGGTGCAGCTACATGGAACTACTTAGCTACAGTTCATCACTCCTCTACATGTAAAGGGTTGGGCATGTTCAAACCAGTGATGTTTTTCAAATGAGAAACCCTTTTGAATAGCAATATAGTTGTCTTGTTGTTACATTGCAGCTTGGTTTTTGAGAACCAAATTGAAACTGTAGTGAATTTTTTTAATTGAAAACCTCATTTTAATTTTAAAATTCCAAAAGTATTTCTAAAGTGGTCTAGAGATATCTTACATGCACATTATAAGCTGTAAAAAAAATTGACTTTCAGAAAAAGATGGTTAGCTCTTCTCTAAAAAGGAATGCAGTTTTTGTGTATCAAGATGGGCTTTCCAAGCCAATATTCACTTTTAGAACTTTTGAACTACATACTTCCCTAACATTAATTTTCACTGGAAGTGATTAGTCTACTTACTAGAGAACTGCCAGGCAATCAAAAAGAAGGGAAGTGGTCTATGTGGCGCTGACCTGGGAGAGGTAACACGAACTTCAAATAATCTGTCTATTAAATATGTTCCACACTATAAAAGGTTGAAAACCTAACATAAAACACAGCACAAAAGGGGGATGATATGGGATAACGGACTTGCCATTAACCACAGTTGTTTTTCTTTAAATAAATAAAAGACTTTAAGATCTAGTGCTGTTCAATATATACTTTCCTCAAGCATTAAGTTTCCATTAAATAAGTCACTATGAACTGAAAAATACCTGATCTGTGGGTGAGGAATATTTTCAAAGGAAAATCCATCACAACTTTTATTAGCTGTCTATATATACCTAGACAGAAAATATAGATAGAGAAATTTAAATATCTAAAGTGTAAAAATGGTTCGTGTTTAGAAAACATTTAAAATCTTTTGAGGATTTATTTGTTCTTTAGTTTCATTCTCTTTTACCCAGCCACCTTCATGACTTAGGGAGAGATGTGCTTAGTTCTGTTTTAAACATTTCTAAATTTTAGGTCTACTTTCAACTGATCATCTGAGTTTCTTCTATATAAGCATTTCCAAGAGACTTTCATGGTCCCTACTGTAGCATGAGATTAACCACCTTCCAAATATGCTCATCTTTCTCCATTGACTGCAGAAGCAGCCTAGATGCTATATTTTGTTCAATTACTCAGTTTTAGCTGAAGGTAAGTGAAATAAGTTTCAGTCTAAGGACATCTGTGAAGACAGAAGAAGCATAGGTTTGGATTTCTAGAGACAGATGTGCAGAGGCTGGAAACAAGACCTCAGAGGAGCTTTTTTCTTACTCCACTGAGTAAGGTAAGTGTGACTGTGAAGTTTAATATAACTTAAAGCTTTCTTCTTTTTGAAGAATCCCTGCTCCAGATATTTCAGTGTTGTTGGGAAATAACAAGGATGTGGAGAACAGATGACAGTAGTCTGAAGCAGACCACTGAACATTTACCAAATTAGCACTGATATTCTTGGAAAACTCTATCATCTTGAAGGAATAAGAGGGAGGAAAACCCCAAAGCAGTGTTGCTGGTATTTCTTCATTCTTCACTTCCAGAGGAAGAGATTTGTAGATTAAAATTCATATTGCTTTAATATGTTCCTGTTGCTTTAATTTTATTTCATTTTATAGCCATTTCTACCATTATATTCATTTCTATAAAGCAATCAAGAACTACAATATAAAAAAACAGTTGTCTATGTAGTACTACAACAACCCTTTTTCGTTACAAAAATGCTGTAAAAGGAACAGACAGTAACAGCTGCTGAACTTCTTCAAATAATCTTGTGACTCTAATCACAAAATGATGCATTAAATAGCTTTCATTGTTCTCATGTGGAAGACAAATTAATATGTACCATTGTAGCAGTCAGTGGTCAAGACGGTTGCTGTCCATGTAAACTTGCTGCTCAGAAAAAAAATAAATTATTTCAATTTTGGTAATAAAGAATCACTAGGTTTGATTCATAATGTTTTCAGCAAAGATGAAGCTGTGTAGTGTAGTCTGGTACGGGTTAGATCATAATTCAAGACTGTGATACCCAGTATTTGGGATCCATTCTAGAACACTCCTGTTACTTTTCCAGGCAAGAAGTAGGATGTCACAACATTTAAGTCTCACACCTCACTCCCTTTTTGCTACTTCATGGCAGGCTAGGGCTCTGAGTAAAATGAGCAGAAATGTAGTCTTCAACCAGTATACTTTTTCATACAAGTATCCACAGGAATAAAATAAAAAGATTTTTTCAACAAAATCGAAATATTAGGAAATAGTTTTCCACAATGATTAACAGTTTGACACAAAGGATTTCTAGCACATTGTTGTCATCTATTTTTTTTTTTTTTAAAAAGTATTAAACGCACTAGTTTAAATAATATTTTTATTCTTGAAAATGTATTTCAAGGGCTGAAATCTGATGAATGATATCTTTTAAATAGCATAAGATGCAAAAGAAAAGTATTGCCTTTAACTTGAAAGATACTGTTTTTCATCATTTGGGTCACTGATTTAATGTGATTTAACATTAAGCTTTTTGAATTTTATGATCCATTGTAAGAGTCTCCTTTTGCAAAGAAAGGTAACTCTGTCTGGCATTCACAACCCAGCATGACTGCAGCATTTTAGAAAGCAATGACTCCTAATAGCTTAGTTTTTCAACTGCAAGTAGAATACAGGCTAATTGCAACAAAGCCCCTCAGTTTAGTAAAACTTGAATCT
>NC_048894.1:127069236-127081736 GCF_011077185.1 Oxyura jamaicensis | reverse complement strand
GCTTATTATAGCAGCATCCGGTAGCACCGCTACAGTTAAGGGTCAGTTGCCATTTCCATTATAAACCCCATTTTTCAGAGGTTTATACCTTAGCTGTTTTAATCTGTATCTGGCTAAAACTTCATATAGACACCGTCAGCATAATATTGTCTGCATAAAAATTACACATTATTAAAAACAGGAATAAGGAAGTTAAAACTGTTAAAAAATGCTTCTGGTGTGCATATATTGTTAGAATGCTGAAAGATTTTGTTTTTCTTCTTTGACTCTCTAAAACTTGACAGCTATTAAGCTGAAATATTTTGTTAGAAATGTAAATGTTTACTTTACAAAATATATCTTCTTCAACATTTCAAAGAGAAAAAAAAAAATATTCCATTGCGTAAAACACTGATAAAACATTATGATAAAAGCATAATGATTCCTTTGACGCAGTATCATATCTAAAGGACAAGCAGATCTGATGCAATGCCAATGAAAATGTCTCATACAATGTATGAATAATTGTTTTTAGAGCTTTAAATCAATTTAGATCTGTGAAAGGTATCAGATTATCAACCCTGGAAACATAAACCCTCTATTTATTCATAGAATGAACACTCTTGGGGGTGTGGGGGAGTAAACTGTGTGCCTTAACTGGAGGTGAAGGACTAAAAGTAGGGGTAAGAGGATATTTCAGCTTCTCTTCTAATGCGTCTCACTGCTGACATAACAAACAACCAGTAAAATTACCTTTTTGTGCCACTTCAGTTTATTTTATTTTTTTAATTATTATTTTTCTTAGATTATGAGCAGTCCACAGTTCACTTGAATGAGGCCACTGACTCTTTCTATAAGTTCTGGGCTTCATAGTGCAAGAAGGCTATGGACTCACTGGGACACACAGACGGTCAAGGGACTGAAGCATCTTTTATACAAGGAGTTGCTTAGTGAGCTGGGACTGTTAAGCCCAGAAGTGAGAAGGCTCAGAGAATTCCTATGAATGTAGGGATAAATACCCACCTGATGCAGGATGAAGAAGAAGGAAGCAGAATCTTCTCAGTAGTGTCCTGACAAAATAAGAGGCAATTGAAATAGTTTAGAAAATATGAAAATCAATCTGTGAAACACTATTCTTAAGGTGGACAAGCACTGGAACAGGCTGCCCAGTGAGGTTCTGGAGCCTCCATTTGTCGAGATGTTGACCGGGCATGGTCCTGGGCAACCAGTTCTAGGTGACCCTGGTTGAGCAGGGGGACTAGACTTGATGATCTCAAGAGGTCCACAATGTCAACCATTCTGTGATTCTCTGTAACTTCTAAATGACAACTGATAATCCACTGAGGATGAGGTGAAATAAATGTTCATATTGAACATGATGCTTACCTTTGGAAAGCAGTCATATAAGCTGTAAACAATCAGAAATTGTCAACAAGATGGCATTGTGGAGGTCACAGCTAAAGATTCTCCAGAAGCAGTCAGTGGAGGGCTCTCTCTTTACATTTTATAGTCTTTTCCTGACCCCTGAGCTATTGAATATCTTTATTGCAATCAACACTAGTTAAATCCCAGATCTGATCTTTGATTAACGGAATCAAGCACTGAAGAGTTCAAACAAGCTATTGTTCCAAACAAGCTATTAGGTCCTTAAGTTAGGTAGCAATGTTTGTTCTTTGTTCCAGTTGCTACAAAATGGTAGAAGCAAAAGTACTCCCTCAATATCTGGAGCCACAGAAAGCAGAGGAGCATGTGGATGTTTGGGGGTGGGGGGGCAGAAGAGTGCAGAGGAAAAAAAAAAAAAAAAAAAAAAGTCCTCATCTCAGAGGGTAGATAAGTACAATTGTATTTGGACTGTAAAGTAATCATGGGCTGGAGGCTATGACCCAATATAATGACTGTGAAAAAGAGAAGCTGGTCACTAGAGGAGGTTGATGACTGAATATACTTAAGCAGTAGGCTGATAATATGAAAAGTTAAGGCTTGATACAATATAAACATGTGACTAAGGCTAGAAAAGCTGAATCTATAACATCTGAAGAGTGGTGATATAAAAGTTTTATTCACTGACCACTGATAAAGAGATATTGGTTTGGCATGAAGGAATTTGTGCCACTTTGCACTTTTTTTTTTTTTTTTTTTTTTTTTTTTCACTTCTTGTTCTGTTCCTCCATCTTTTCCATGGAAAAGCATCAGCAGTAGGCATGAGAGTGCATTTGACTAGGTGGAGTCTGGGGACCAAAGATTTCAATGCTGAACCACAACCAGAAGCCAGGGAGATTGAGTCTTCTATTGCTTTTGTTATCCTTCTAGTAAGCTACTCCATCTCCTGTATTTCCAGAATATAGGAAATGGAGATGCTGATCCCAGCTGTCCCTCCATCTAACCCAAAAGGGAGGACAAACCTCACCTGCCCAGACAACAGGAACGTTGGGATGCCTCCTAATGAAGTACTTCACATACACAACATGGACCAAATTCACAACACCAGTTTCCAGCTGTATGACACTTATAAAATTCCTTTCTGTCCCTGTGTTGTGAGGATTACTTCTAACGTTTTTCATGCCCACTGAATGTGTGCAGTTTGGATTTTTCTTTTTCCTCTAACAGTCCTGCCTTAAACTCCCAATTCCAATTTTGATTCTCCTTTCAGTCCCTCAAAGTCTTGCATGTTAGGTCTTACATTTTAGGTTTGACTTAAGGCAACATGATGTTAATTTAAAGCAACTGCTAATCTGATCTGTTTACAACATTTTTTTGAATATGTGAATAATACTTCGAATGGACGGATATCCACTAGAATGCCACAGTGCTCTCTCTGGAGCATCCAATAAAGCTATTCCTCTACTTATATCTCTCAGCTGAAGATCTTTATTTAGAGATTATTTTGCATCCTCTTTCCCTATTCCACTAGTGCATATCCATATTCAGTTGTGCTTGTGGTTATGTGCATACAAGTATATTGAATGTTTGCTGCATTTTTTAAATTATAGAACTGATTGAAATAAATAAATAAATCTGTACTTAATATACTTAATATACTTAATATACTTAATAAACAAGTATTTAAACACCTGTTATCAGTGGGACAAATGAACAAAAAAATTAGACACCACTCTTGTTTTCTATTTTCCATTTACCTTGCTTCTACAACACATATGATGTAATTTTTTTCTCAATTCCTATAGTGCTTCAAAAAAAAAACTAGGTTCAATTTTATTGAAACAGTTGTTTATCTAAAACATTTATATTGGCAATACAAGTTTATAAACTGACAGTATTCTAGATAGTATGTGCATGTGTATATTTGCATAAATGAAAAAAAATATTAAAAGTATGGTATATTAGTAAGGATAACAAATTTCAAGGACTCAGCATTTAGGTTTCTTTAATGTAAGCACCTTCTAAACATCATTTTAATTTCAAAGGCATGCTGGAAATGTTGTGTCAACAAGTTGCTTAATGATATTACTTTTCCAAATCCAAGTGCAACCAGAAAGTAGAGGAGAAGAATGGCAGAAAAATCAGTGAAACAACTCAATATTATTTTTTAACCTTCACAAAGTCATAAAATACAAGGCTTGATTAAAGGCTAACAAAATCCTTATAGTTGACATAAATGAACTATTCACATAAATACAAGTTTTTAAAGATGTCGCACATAAACGTAGAAAATACCTATTAGGTAATCAGTTCATCTCCCTGTCATGGCTGTTGCATTTTTTAATGATTTATCTGGTCTAGTTTGAGTGTCTTAATTGATGAGACATTCAAAGTTTTTTTTTAGAAAGACCAAAAGAAAAGATCCTCACATTGGAATTTGAGTGTTTTAAATTAAGAATGGAAACGATTCCAGCAAAAATTAAGGAAATATTTCCATCCCTCTTTGTAAATTTTCATCAAGTATCAGCTGAAACAGATTTAAAACAAAGAAGCTACCATGCTCTAAAAAGGGCATAACAGTATAGATACAGAAGAATTGTAACAGAATCACTGTAATAACATAATTTGTATTCACAGACTACTGTATAGATTGGCAAAACCACATATAAAATAAATAAATAAACAGAACAAAACAAAACACAAAAACTAACATCTTTGCATAACCTGTCATAACAAAGAATTGTCAACTACTTATTTTAGCGTTCCTAATTGTTGTCAGAATATGACCTGGGTCTGTGACACTGAATTTTTCAAAGTCAGTCTGGGAAAAGTGGCGTACATTTATCAATGCTTTTATTTTATTCATCAATGCAGCAGCACTTGTGAAGGTCTGTTTTTATTTAATTCTCAAGATTTTGTTGTTAATGGAAACCCCGTCTCATAAATTAGGGAAGTGCTCAATTACAGGTCTGACAAAGATTGATTTAGTTCTGTGCTTGGTCACTACTGGCAAGTGAGGGCCAGTAAAAACCCAGTCAGAACTAATGGCACATCACCTTAAAGGTGATGGGAATAAGCAGATTTAAGAAGAAAATGTGTGTATATAACAGACTTTTTTTTTTTTTTTTTTTTTTTTTTTTTGTATTCCATGCAGATTCTGTAAAGACTTGGTCAGAATACATATGAAGGCACTCTTTGCCTTTCCATTGACTTAAGTGTGTTTTGTCTCAGATACCAGTTACAAAAAGTCTGTTTTTTAGGGGCACAGTGCTGTGATGGTCAAGTATTTCTGGGAGGTATGGGTAACTTATGTCTTGATGAAGAGGTACTCCGGGACTGGGATCTAATGTGTTAGTGAAAAAGAAGGGAAATAACTTTTAAAATCTTCTTTATTCATTGTGCATTATCAATGATGAGACCCAATTCTCTATTACATTGATTTTATAGTTGCAATTTCACCTTTAAATTCAGTGTGAATATTACTGGTAGAAATCTAACATCAAAATGTCAATGTTGGAAATATTAATGTGAAGAGAAAGCAAAGTAATTTGAAGTAGTCACCATACTGAAAAAGAACTAAACTACCTTACAACTGTGTTTTGGGTTCATATGGCAAGGTTTTGGTAGCAGTGGGTCTGCAAGGGTGGCCTCTGTGAGCAGAGCCCTGCAGCTGCCCCATGTCAGATCCGAGCCAGTTTCAGCCAGCTCCAAAAGGAACCTATTGCTGCCAGAGTTCAGCCAATGAGCAATGCTGTATACGCCTCTACAAGAGCAGACTTCAGAAAAAGAAAAAACTGCTGCACAACAGCAGCTGGGAAGAGAAGTGAGAAAACGTAGAGAGAAAGAGCCCTGAAGGAGTCTGCAGCCCATGGAGAGCCCCTGCAGGATCAGGCTCTGAGCTAGAGCTGCAACCTGTGGAGGAGCCCATGGTGAAGCAGGATGTCTGGCAGGAGCTGCTGCCCATGGGGGACCCATTCAGCAGTGTAGTGGGTTAATGTGGCAAGGTTTTGGTAGCAGGGGGACTTAGGTGTGGCTTCTCTGAGAAGAATCTAGAAGCTGCCTCATGTTAGATAAAGGCCCCACTGCTGACCAGAGCCTAGCCAATAAGTGATGTTGTTTGCACCCCTGTGAGAGCATATTTAAGAAAGGGAAGAAAACCTGCCATTACACAGCAACTGGGAGAGTGAGAGGAGTGAGAAACAGCCTTGCAGGCACCAAGGTCAGTGAAGAAGGAGGGGGAGAAGTGCTCCAGGTGCCGGAGCAGAAGTCTCTGCGGCCTGTGGTGAGGACCATGGTGAAACAGGCTGTCTCCCTGTAGCCCATGGAGTACCACAGTAGAACAGATGAACCTGCACTGACAGAGGCTGTGGCTGGTGCAGGGCCCCCATCAGAGCAGATTCCGGGCTGGACCTGTGGCCCATGGAGAGGAGCCCATGCAGGACCAGGTGATCTGGCAGGAGCTGCAGCCCATGGGGGATCCAGGCTGAAGCAGTTTGCTCCTGAGGGATGGACCCCATGGTATGGCCCATATCTGGAGCAGTTCTTGACAAGCTGCTGCCTGTGGGAAGCCCATGCAGGATCAGTTCGGAAAGGATGGCATCCTGTTGGAGGGACCCCATGGCGCAGAGGAAGAGAGTAACTGAGAAGGAGCGGCAGAGATGAAGTGCCTGACCACAAGCCTTATTCCCTTGTTCCCCTGCACTGCTTGGGGGGAGGATGTGGAAAAGTGTGGATGGGGTGAAAGCGGTTTTGGTTTCTTCCATTTGTTTCTCACTTCTCTAGCTTGTTAGTAATATGCAATAAATTTTACTATCTTCCTACTCTGAGTCTGTTTTGCCCGTTAATGATAATTGTTGTGTGATCTCCCTGTTCTTATTTCAACCCTTGAGCCCCTTGTGTCGTATTTTCTCCCCCTCCTCAAAGCAGAAGGCAGAGTGAGAGAGCGGCTGTGATGGAACTCAGCTGCCCACGTGAGTAAAACCACCACAAGCAGTCTGTTCCTGAATGATGGACCCTATGGTAAGCACTTGTATTGGAGCAGTTCTTGAAGAGCTGCTGCCTGTGGGAAGCCCCCGCAGGATCAGATCAGGAAGGTTAACATCCCGTGGGAGGAACCCTACGAGGAGCAGGGGCAGAGAGTGACCATGAAGGAGTGGTGGAGATGAAGTGTTAGGCATGGACTGCAGCCCCCATTCCCTGTTTTCCTGTTCCCCTTGGAGGTGAAAGAGGATGTATGGGAGGAAGGTGTTTTTGGTTTGCTTTTGGTTCTCACTGCTCTAGTCTGTTATTATTTGGCAATAAATAACATTAATCTGTTTGGGAACTGGTGACAGATCTTTCTGTCCTTATCTCAGTCTATGAGCATTTTCATTTTATTTTCTCACCCTGTCCCATTGAGGAGGGGCTATGACAGAGGGGCTGTGTGATGCTTGGCTCCCTCCTGTGTTAAACTACAACCATCTGCTAGGGCTGAGGAATTCAGAACAAATAAAGAAGAAAATCAGATCAGATGAGAAGCTAAGATGCTAAAAAAGAAATGTCATAAAATATTAGTGAAATCCAGTGGAAGACTTTGTGTGTTCTCCCTTTCTGAGGAAGAATAGGTGATAAGATATTTTTACTCCACTTTTATTCCACAATTCAAGTGTGGAGGTCTAGTTAATGACTGTGTGGTTCCCCAGTTTAGGATAAACCATAAGATACAGATACAGATGTATAGATATTGGTAAATGTTATATAAATCAGTATGTTAGGAAATGACATAGAATCATAGAATCATAGAATCATAGAATACCCCAAGTTGGAAGGGACCCATAAGGATCATCAAGTCCAACTCCTTGCACCACACAGGTCTACCCAAAAGTTTAGACCATGTGACTTAGTGCACAGTCCAAATGTTTCTTAAATTCATACAGGCTTGGTGCAGTGACTACTTCACTGAGGAGCCTGTTCCAGTGCACAGCCAGCCTCTCAGTGAAAAATCTCCTCCTGATATCTAGTCTGAACTTCCCCTGCCTCAGCTTCACCCCATTCCCACGGGTCCTATCACTGGTGTTAATGGAGAATAGGTCACCCGCCTCTCCACTCCCCCTCATGAGGAAGTTGTAGACCACGATGAGGTCCCCCCTCAGCCTCCTCTTCTTTAGGCTGAACAGGCCCAGTGATCTCAGCCGCTCTTCATACGTCATCCCCTCCAGGCCCTTCACCATCTTTGTCGCCCTCCTCTGGACACTCTCCAACAGTTGAATGTCCTTTTTGTACTGTGGTGCCCAGAACTGCACACAGTACTCAAGGTGATGCCGCACCAGCGCAGAGTAGAGAGGGACGATCACTTCACTTGCCCTACTAGCGATGCCGTGCTTGATGCACCCCAGGATACGGTTGGCCTTCCTGGCTGCCAGGGCACACTGCTGGCTCATATTCAACTTGCTGTCAACCACAACCCCCAGATCCCTTTCTTCAGGGCTGCACTCCAGCGTCTCTTCGCCCAGTCTGTATGTATGGCCAGGGTTGCCTCGTCCCAGGTGCAGGACCCGGCACTTGCTTTTGTTAAACTTCATGTGGTTGGTGATCTCCCACGTCTCCAACCTGTCCAGATCTCTCTGCAAGGTCTTTCCACCCTTGTCCTAGTCTACAACTCCTCCAAGTTTGGTGTCGTTGGCAAATTTGCTCAAAACACCTTCTAGTCCTACATTCAAATCATTTATAAAGACAGTGAAGAGGACTGGCCCTAAGATGGAGCCTTGAGGGACCCCACTAGAGACCTTCTGCCAGCCTGATGTGGCCCCATTTACCACAAACCTTTGAGCCCTGCCTGTTGCTCAGCCATCATATGATGTTTTTGTTAAGCTGTATGCTGGACATTTTGTCCAGTAGGATCCTATGGGAAACCATGTCAAAAGCCTTGCTGAAGTCCAAAAAGATCACATCAGCTGGTTTCCCTTGATCGACTAGACGGGTGAACTTATCATAAAAGGAAATCAAATTTGTTAGACATAATTAATACTGTTGTGAAATGTGTTTATTTGATTCGTGTCAGTATGGAACAATGCTAGGGCCACATGATGAAATATAAACTCCTATTTAAGAAAAACAGAGTGATTCGTGTACATAGTTCTTGTATCATGCAAAGGAACGATCCAGCAATTTGTGTAAATAGAGGGTTTGAAGGGCAAACATTGAGACTCTAGTCTGGGAGATAAGAGGACCAAGGAGTTTTTTTTTAGGAAACTGCAGACTTTTGCATGGAACGCTGCGCAAGTCTCTGATAACCAGCAAAGAGATCCACCAAATAAGGAGAAAGGCGGAGTTGAAGGACGACCGAAGAACAAAGCCTGGGAGGAAGACTACGAGCCTTCAGCACAAGAGACCCCCAGAAAGACCACCAGAGACTGATACGAATGCGTCCAGAGAGGGTTTGGATTCCGGGAACTAATTATAATAACCCTGCCTTTTCTAGGAATAGTGATGAATATGTATTAGTCTAGGAGCATAAAAATCAACCACCTGATGTAACAGGTGTGCATCCTGGTAGAGCAGAGACTCCCGGTGCACCCAGCGCTGTTTGCTTGCCTCTATTCACTTAATAAATCACAAAAATCTTATTTGGGACTCCATCATTTATCACACTGTCCATATCAACATGATAAAGCTTCCTTGTACATTAGGGATTATGATACAGTCTTTGTTTCCATAATCACAGAATCATAGAGAATCACAGAATGACAGAATTGTAGGGGTTGGAAGAGACCTCAAGAGATCATCAGGTCCAACCCCCCTGCCAAAGCAGGTTCCCTAGTGCAGTTTGCCCAGGTAGGCATTCAGACAGGCCTTGAATATCTCCAGAGAAGGAGACTCAGCAACCTCCCTGGGCAGCCTGTTTCAGTGCTCTGTCACCCTCACCATGAAGAAGTTCTTTCACGTATTGGTGCGGAACTTCCTGTGCTCCATTTTTTTGGCCATAGCCCCTTGTCCTGTCCCCACAGACCACTGAAAAGAGGTTGACTACCAGGGCACACTGCTGGTTCATGGTCAGCCTGTCATCCACCAGGACCCCCAGGTCCTTCTCCACAGAGCTCTTCTCCAGCAGGTCGTCCCCCAGCCTGTACTGGTAAGTGCGGTTGTTCCTTCCCAGGTGCAGGACTCTACACTTGCTCTTGTTATGCTCTTCATTTGGTTTCTTCCTGCCCAGCTCTCCAGCTGGTCCAGGTCTCACTGAATGGCAGCAGAGCCTTCTGGTGTGTTGGCCAGTCCTCCCAGTTTTGTGTCATCAGCGTACTTGCTGAGGGTGAACACTTTTCCCTCATCTAGGTTGTTGATGAAGATGTTGAAGAAGATTGGACCCAGCAACGACCCCCAGGGAACACCGCTAGTCACAGGTCTCCAGCTGGACTCTGCACCACCAATCACCACCCTCTGAGCTCAGCCAGTCAGCCAGTTCTCAACCCATCTTTCTGTCCACTCCTCTATCCCACACTTTCTCAGCTTTGCTAGCAGGATATCATGGGAGACAATATCAAAAGCCTTGCTAAAGTCAAGGTAGATGACATCCACCGCTCTCCCCCCATCTACCCAGCTGGTGATGTCATCATAGAACTTGGTCGAGCATAATTTCCTCTTGGTGAGTCCATGCTGACTACTCTTCATAACCTTCTTCTCTCCCAGTTGCTTGGAGAAGGCACCCAGAACAAGGGTGCCTTCCAGGGACAGAGATGAGACTGACTGGCCTGTAGTTTCCAGGATTGTCTTTCTTGTCCTTGAAAACCAGAGTGACATTGGCTATCCTCCAGTCTTCAGGCACCTCTCCAGTTCTTCAAAAATTATACACTGTTTTTCTCATAGAGTCACTGCTTGATTCATATCAAAGATTGCATTGATATATTTTAATTTATGTATAAATTGTTTTCCTCCAGAAGCAATTTTACTCATCTGTTACAGAAAATGGAAGATGTATGCTGAAGAGATGGGGCCTGAAACAAAAGAATTTAACCACCTGCCTATCACAGAATCACAGAATCACAGAATAGTCTAGGTTGGAAGAGACCTCCAAGATCACCGAGTCCAACCTCCGACCTAACGCTAACAAATCTTCCACTAAACCATATCCCTAAGCTCTACATCTTTTAAAGACCTCCAGGGATGGTGACTCAACCACTTCCCTGGGCAGCCTATTCCAGTGACTAACAACCCGTTCAGGAAAGAAGTTCTTCCTAATATCCAACCTAAACCTCCCCTGGCACAACTTTAGGCCATTCCCCCTCATCCTGTCACCAGGCACATGGGAGAATAGACCAACCGCCACCTCGCTACAGCCTCCCTTCAGGTACCTGTAGAGTGCAATAAGTTGCCCCTGAGCCTCCTTTTCTCCAGGCTAAACAGTCCCAGCTCCCTCAGCCTCTCCTCGTAAGACTTGTTCTCCAGACCCTTCACCAGCTTTGTAGCCCTTCTCTGGACTCACTCAAGCACCTCCATGTCCTTCTTGTAGCGAGGGACCCAAAACTGAACACAGTACTCGAGGTGCGGCCTCACCAGAGCCAAGTACAGGGGACAATCACTTCCCTGGACCTGCTGGCCATGCTGTTTCTTATGCAAGCCAGGATGCTGCTGGCCTTCTTGGCTGCCTGAACACACTGCTGGCTCATATTCAGCCGACTATCAACCAATACTCCCAGGTCCTTCTCTGCCAGGCAGCTTTCTAACCACACATCTCCCAGCCTGTAGCTCTGTTTGGGGTTGTTGTGCCCCAGGTGCAGGACCCGGCACATGGCCTTGTTGAACTTCATACCCTTGGCCTCGGCCCATCAGTCCAGCCTATCCAGATCCTCCTGCAGAGCCTTCCTACCCCTGAGCAGATCGACACATGCACCTAACTTGGTGTCATATGCAAACTTGCTGAGGGTGCGCTCGATCCCCTCGTCCAGATCACCGATGAAGATGTTAAAGAGGACTGGTCCCAGTACCGAGCCCTGGGGGACTCCACTAGTGACCGGCCTCCAACCAGATTTGACTCTATTCACCACAACTCTCTGGGCCCAGCCATCCAGCCAGCTCTTAACCCAACGAAGTGTATGCCAGTCCAAGCCATGAGCAGCCAGTTTCCTGAGGAGAATGCTGTGGGGAACGGTGTCAAGCTTAGCTTGACAAAGCTGTCACCTGTCTAGCTTAGGTGAACATAACACTGTGAAACTGAGATGACGTGAAACCCTTTGCTTTACAGCCTGTTAAAGGCAAGTAACTCAGACCAATGTTTTCAAAGCTAATAGTGTATCATCTTTTATTTGGGTATTTGATTTTACATTCTCTATTCAACATATAACCTGAAAATCCCTATTTTTAGCAGAAATAAATTGATATTATGTTTGGTCAGATGAAGTACTACACAAAAAAGCCCAAGTAATCTGATTTTGGCCTTTGGAAAGGATATTTCTGACTTTAATTTCATTGTACTTCAGTCCTCTCATCTCTAAAATGCTTCCTCACGTTCTCATCTTCCTCACTTCAAAGAATTCTTATCTAATGTTTATGATGCACTCAAATGCAACAGTAATGACAACTACAAGAAAGCTTATTTTATTAAGAGATTAATCATTTTCTGTCTAAATAGCAAAGTCTAAAAGTGAAGAAGAGGTAAAGGCTTGTGCCAGACAATGATCCTAAAGTAATTTCTCATTGATTAAATCCTGTTTAAGGATCCTGTTTTTAAATATTTTTTTTAACATGCATTTGAGGCAAATACAAAATAAACAAACAAACAAAAAAAACAACAACAAACCAAAACAACAACATCAAACAAGCAAACACAAAGACACACAAATAAGCTCAGATGTTTTTAGCCATTTCAATTAGCAAAACTTGAAATCTGCATAAAATTCACTTGTAGCTCTTGTGCTGGAAGTCACCACTGCTATTTTCAGCCATCATCCTCTTAGCCAAGTCAAACAATTAACTCTGCTATTGTATCATTAGAAGTGCATGGGTCATTTTGTAGAAATACATCTATAAAATACATCTGTCAACCACTTTCCCCACTGAAGTCAATGTACTTAGTTTTGATTCACAGTGTTATGATAAAAAAACAAGAAAACAAAAATTGGCTGTTTTATAATTTTCATAAACTACCATAGGAGGCTTAGTATCCATTT
>NC_048894.1:127023842-127054236 GCF_011077185.1 Oxyura jamaicensis | reverse complement strand
AAATGGATACTAAGCCTCCTATGGTAGTTTATGAAAATTATAAAACATGGTAATCTAATATGCTGATCAACTGAGCCTTCCACAAGCTTAAGAACCAAGCTACACAGAATGTAAGGAAATCGGTATTTGTCCAGTCAGCAAAACACTTACACATAGGTCTAGTTTTAAAGGTACATCTATAGGTCATATATGTTCTGTCTGAAAGAATGTTGTTTTGGCAGCGCCATACAGAAAACATTTTTGTTCTACCGAAGTCTTTCCTATTTATTCCTATGCCTAAGCATTTCTGGGTTCCCAGATAGACAGGACTTTGCAGTTGCAGAGCTTGTTAACCACTGTTCTTGCTACTTACTGGAAGGGATGATCATTGTTCGCAGAGTCATAGAAGGACAATGATAGAACGATGGAATATCAGAACATCCTGAGTTGGAAGGGACCCACAAGGATCATCAAGTCCAATTCCTGGCTCCACACAAGACCACCCAAAAATCAAACCATATGTCTGAAAGCATTGTCCAGACACTTAGAATCACAGAATAGCTTGAGTGGGAAGGGACCTCAAAGATCATCTAGTTCCAAGCCCCCCGTCATAGGCAGGGACACCACCCAGTAGATCAGGTAGCTCAGGGCCTCATCCTAACCTGGTCTTGAACATCTCTTGAATACCTCTCTGGGCAACATGTTCCAGTGCCTCACCACTTTCTGAGTGAAGAATTTAAGAATTCTTAAGAATTTAAGTATTCAAGAGTTCACGCTTCTTGAACTCCACTAGGATTAGTGACAAAATCACTCCCCTGGGGAGTCTGTTCTAGTGGCCAATCACCCTCTCAATGAAGAACCATTTTCTAATATACAGCCTGAACCTCCTCTGAGGCAGTTTCATGCCATTCCCTTGGTTCCCATCACTGGTCACTAGAGAGGATGTATGTATGACATCCTCTTGTATACCTATTCTAGGAAACTGAACAGGGCAGACCATAGGTGCAAACAGATGTAAATGATGTCCTTGCTGGCACATTTCCTGGAACTATTTTGTTCTGTTACAAGTAATTTTCTTCCAGGTAATCATAGAATCATAGAAAGGCTGGAAAAAATCTCCAAGATCATCTGATCCAACCATACCCTCACCACTAGTATCACCCACTAAATGATGTCCCTAACTTTTCCTTAAACACCCCCAGGGACAGTGATTCCGCCACCTCCCTGGGCAACCCGTTCCAATGCCTAACCATGCTTTCTGAGAATAAATGTCTCCTAATTTCCAACCTAAATCTCCCCTTGTGCAACCTGAGACCATGCCATCATGTTCTATCGCTAGTTATCTGCTCCCCACAACTTCCTTTCTGGTAGCAATAAGGTCTGCCTTGAGCCTTCTCTTCTCCAGACTAAAGAACCCCAGTTCCCTCAGCCACTCCTCACAAGATGTGTTCCAGAGACTTCACCAGTTTTGTAGCCCTTCTCTTAGTCTCAAAGTCTTTCTTGAAGTGAGGAGCCCAAAGCTGAATACAATACTCAAGGTGTGGACTCAACAGAGCAGAGTACAAAGGGATAATCACCTCCTTGGTCCTGCTGGTTACACTGTTCCTGATACAAGCCAGGATGCCCTTGGCCTTCTTGGCCACCTGGGTACTACTGGCTTATGTTCATGTAAGCATCAACCAGCACTCCCAGATCCTTTTCCTCTGCACAGCTTTCGAGTCACTCTGCCCTGAGCCTGTAGCACTGCGTGGGGTTGTTGTGACCAAAGTGCAGGACTTGGTGCTTAGCCATGTTGAACCTCATCCCATTGGTCTCTGCCCATCCATCCAACCTGTCCAGGTCTCTCTGCATGGCCTTCCTACTCTCCAGCAGATCGATACTTCCCCCCATCTTGGTGTCATCTGCAAATGTACTGAGGGTGCACTCCATTTCCTTGTCCAAATGATCATGAAATATATTAAAGAGATTATTCAGACTGGAATCCGCTCTTTTAAAAGAAACTATTAATTATACTTTTTTATTATTACTTTTTCTCATGCTTAACGTGACTACTCTTTTATTAGTTTCTGGATTAAATAATAATAATAATAATAATTTGAAGTTAATGAACATTAATGCCCAGCCCTGGTTAGTCATGTTGTGTTGTGTCAATATTTGTTCCTGATAGGCAGTACGGATAAAACCAGCAAGGTCACAGAGGAAAAGAGATTTTGTGCATTGGTGTGGTAATTATGTCTTGATCTATTTTATTTACAAGTAAAGATGGCATTGTCAGAGACAATGCCCAACATACATTATTGGTACAAAAATAAGGCCTAAAAATCCCTTTGCATAGACAAAGCCATACTATGTGCACAATCTTTCCAGGCTCAGATGTAGCCCAGAATGTGCCAGTGTCTCAAAGTTCCATAGATTTCATGAACTGGGGATATTACAAGTATCTGATTTAATATGAACAGCAACAACTTCTACAGAACCATTCAATTTCCCTCTTTCATGAAGTGACGCGGGCTGGATCCTGGAGGATGCCCCTGAGATTGGATCCTTGTAAGATTAGGCACCACTGACTCCACACTCTAAATGGTAAAAAAAAAAAACAGTCCTGAGATTTTATCACAGTGCAGTGAAAAGCTTTTGAATATGAATGATGTATATTTGTGAGAGATAGGAAATAACTCCACACTTAAGCATTAAAATTCTAGCTGTTAGATGGACAGTTACATGGTCATTCATGGTCATTCAGAAACAAATAAAGCAGTAGTCATGTTGAGCATAAGAAATAATAATAATAACTAATATATATATATTTAAAGAGAGGATTCCAGCCTGAAAATTCTTTTCAATTTTGTTTTAAATAACAGGTCTTGCAGTATTTGCACAAGTGTATGAGTACTTTACAGCTTCAGCTACTGTCTTTGCAGCTATTAACCTCTTCATTCAAATGCTACTGCTTTGTTTGGGGTGGGGTGACTTTTTCAATTTGTTCAACAGATGCTTTCTAAGCTTGGAGTCTTTCCTCTGCCCTCCTTCAAATGTCTTCTTCTGTTTCCTAAGCACTTCTGGGGATACATGAACTTGACTTAAGCTATCTGCCTGCCTTGTTGGTGCCATTTGCCAATTCTTTTTCAAAGGACTATTGCTGTAACATCTCTATGCTAGTCAGGGAGTGGGAAACCTTTGAAACTGGTGCAGCTTCATTGCACAGTCTATCAGAAGGAAGCAACATTAAAGGAAAATCGCTTCATACCAGTTTAGCTGCTATAGGATTTAACAAATTTTAAACAAATGTCAAGTATATATATATTAAATGCTTATTACCTGGCTGCAGAACCACATTGATTTCAAAGGTGGTTTCTCCCTGCAGGGGAGCAAGAAAATGCAAATAGAGGGGCAGCAAAAATTGTTCTTTGAAGAGAAAATGCCACCATCAGGAAAAGAAGACAGCTCAGGCAGCTCAGAGTCCCAAAAGTGTTAGGGAGCCACAGAGGACATCTAAAGGGGAAAGTCCAGGTTGTGAGCATCCTGAGGAATTAGTTTAAAAGAACCCCTTTTCCCTGAAGAAATCCTTTAGACGAAGCATTAGCTGTTGGATTCTTTCAGGGCTAACACAGAGAGATCAAGCTCAAACAGTTCTGAAAGTCCAGCAAAACAGCAGAGGATAACTAAAAGGTCTAAATAAAGAGTAGGTGGTACATTAAATAATTTTTATCTCCTGGCATGTAAAATGAAGAGGGGGAGGAAGAATATAAAAAGTAATAATAATTTATATATAGGATTCTATCTCAAAAATCCACACTCCCTCTAACTACACGTAGCTTGCAGCTTTAATTAGATATGGTGTTTTTGTGTTGGTATTAAAAAACTGCCATCTTTCAATTCAGAGGTGTCTGTATTTCAGTGGTGGGTGAAGCATAGGTTTTGTGTACTTTTTGTTGTATAATACCCCCAAGCACCATATAAAGAAAATGACCATTTTACATGCTTTGTATTTTGTAAAGTCCTTTGAAATAAAAGGTGGACTATAAACATAACGTAAAAAGGACTACTGATGAAGAACTATATGGTCTTGATAAGTATATGTTTATTGGCAGGTAATTAAAGAGAATCATCAGATCAGGTCAAAGCTTTTATCTGAACAATTTTATAACCTTATTTATGTCATTAGTTGGTGAGGCATTTGGATGATTAAAGATTGAGAGATAGTAATAAAAATAAAAAACATACTCTGTTTCTGCAATAATATTACACAAAAGGTATATAAAGAAAGACAATGTCAAGAACATTTCTTTATCAATATAAATATCCTTTTAATTAAAAAACAAAAAAACCACCACCACCACCACCAACAACAACAACAACAAAAAAACAAACAAAAAAACTTAATTGAAGGGTATATCTCAGCATGAAAATGTTTATTTAACTATAAATGGTCTTTGAAATGAATTGTCTACAGAAATATTCACACTGTACCTATACAGAAGGTACTTCTGTACTATACTATACTAGAAGGAGGAAAGGTATCTGTCATTATGTTTGGGCCTTGTTAGAAGGACTTGCATGCATATCCATTTAGATAGCTTCCTTTTTTAGTGTTGTGTGAATACAAATATGAGAACAATTTTTGATAGCCTTAGGAGCTATTTGTTAGATATGTTTACCTATTCATATCCCTATCTACAGCATCATCCCACCTTCTTCTGAACACAGTCTTACAATGCATGTCCTTCAAGCTCATTTTCTATCAGCTAAAATATCTAGAAATTCCTAGAAATTTTCAGAAACTAGAAGGGAGGAAGAGTGGATTGTGAGCAGAGGTTTAGACAAACAACTTGCATGTAAATAATTTATTCTTTTATACATTAGGGCTTTAGTCTTAACTCCATTTAGCACTAAGACTTCTGATGGAGAAAACTGCCAAATTAATTTCAGTAGCTGAATAAAAGAAAACAGCTATGCTTATGCTGAGGCATAATATAAAAATAATAAAATAAAATAAAATAAAATAAAATAAAATAAAATAGTAAGAAAAAAATTAAGCCACACTGACAGAAGACTTAACATCTTTTGCTATAGCATATGTAGGAACTTAAATAAAGACAGTAGTTGATTTCCTCACTTGCAATCCATTTGTCTGCACATTTTCTGATGTTAGAAAGACAGAAAATATATAGTCCATACCTAAGTTCTATCCATCAGCTGCAGGATGAAGTGTAGAAAATTGAGTGAAGTGATGTATCTAACCCAAGAAAGTCTAGAAATAGTGACATATTTACTGTATCCCACACTAAAAGGTCCTCAAGATCCTTAACCAAAATAATATTGGCTTGTTGTGGTTTAACCCGGCTGGCAGCTAAACACCACACAGCCGTTCGCTCACCCTCCCCCCTCCCTCTCTGGGATGGGGGAGAGAAATCGGAAAGTGAAGCCTGGGGGTTGAGATAAAGACAGTTTATTAAGATAGAAAGTAGTAATAATAATAATAATAATAATATGTACAAACAAGTGATGCACAATGCAATTGTTCACCACCTGCTGACCGATGCCCAGCCCAACCCCAAACAGCCGCTAGCCCGGCTAGCCACCCCTATATATTGTTCAGCATGATGTCAGATGGTATGGAATACCCCTTTGGCCAGTTTGGGTCAGCTGTCCTGGGTCTGTCCCCTCCCAGCTCTTGCTGCACCCCCAGCCTGCCTGCTGGCAGGACAGAGTGAGAAGCTGAAAAGTCCTTGGCTTAGTGTAAGCATTGCTCTGCCGCAATTAAAACATCAGCATGTTATCAGCACTCTTCTCATCCTAATCCAAAACATAGCACCCTACCAGCTACTAGGAGGAAAAATAACTCTGTCCTAACTGAAACCAGGACAGGCTGTATTAGAGTAAGGAGATTCAGAGTTGCCTCATGCCAGCCTGTCCATGACCGAATGACTTTGGACATAAGAGGAACTAGGAAGTGGAATATATCAGCTGTTCTGACAAGGATACTAAGGAAAAACAAGCAGAAAGATCAGTGTTTCTTTTTGATTTCCATGGCAAAATATGCCACTTTTGGCAAGCTCCCATTCCTTGAATGTATCTTTTAAGACATCATTCCATACTCTGATTTCTCAAAATGTCTGAACTCATCTGTTAGTATGTTTAGGGCTATGTGTAGATAAAGTATGAAGTGTTTCAGTACACTCTGTCAGTAGACTGACCATGTCTTTGAATAGTGGATGAGTTTTATTGCTATTCTGAGTTTTGATACAGAATCTGGTGATGCTATCTGCCATTATCTTCATGTGATGACCCTGATGCAAACAAAAAAAGTTTGATATGTGGATTTGTGGATGAGGGAGGGCAGCAATTATCTTTTACCCCAACAATAACAAGATTTCCAACACCCTCTCTGTTAATATTGTCATATCAACTGAAAGATGTTATACACTGGATTGGTAAATCACTGGTGGGATGGTCAGGATCAGAGGGTTCTGGTTAATGGGTCATACTCTAGTTGGAGGTAGAGAACTGCCAGTATGAGAGGGATCTATCCTTTCAGATCTTTTTAACATCTTTGTCCATGGTATGATGGAAGTAACTGAGCGCATCCTCATCAAGGTTGCAGATGACACCAAACAGTGGAGACCTGTTGATACACTTGAGATCAGAGCAATTGTCTGTTAGCTTTGAAAATATTTAAGACCTTTAAGCAGAAAAGTGTCCACTAATAGGAATAAAGAAAGCAAAGTTTCTAACACCATAATGAATGGTATGTTCTTGGACTACAGGTGATAATGACTTAAGGTGATAGTTTTTTTAATAGTGAATGCCTGTGAAACATCTTGAAGGCCAAAGATATGGATAACCACTGAAAATATCTCTTTATCCAGATTGCTGAATATACCTTCAAAAATTCTTATGTCAAAATGGATATCAAGTTTTCTTCCTTGAGATTAACACGGATCCAAATCTTGTTACAGCACAGCCTTATTGGAAAAACAGTCAAAGAAACACCAATATGATTTGGAGATTCCAGCTAAAATTTTGGTTAGTATTCCTCTATGCTAATAGTGCCTATTCATTACTCGTCAAAGTGCTATTCCATGTAGAAGCCTGACAACCTGTTCGTTAAAAGATAGATAATGAAAGGGAAAATCATTTTATGCCTTTTCAATGGACCTTCCACAAAGAGAGTCAATGACCCTGAGCCAGAAGTTTTCTTCAGTACACAAGACTTTTTGTCTTTAATTAATATGAAAAGGGAAGAAAGCTGAAGGAAAGTAGGCCTCACAGGGTACTGATCGTACTTCTGTCTTCTTTTGTTGGTGCAATGGAAGATTTACATTGGTGGCAATGTTGCAGTTTAATTACTGTAGCATTTTATCACTGAATATATTTTTTCCCTCAGACAGAACTTTGTCAGTTGTGGATTGGACCTCCTTAGAGAAACAAAAGCCATAACTGTGAATAAGAGTAACCGGTAGCCATCTATGTAGTATTAAATGGCATTTGGGGCAAGTAGTGGTTTTTGCCCTGCTGGGCATCTGAACTCCACCACAACTGCTCTCTCACTCCCCCTCCTCAGAAGAAGAGGGGAAGAAGAAAGTGTACAATAAAGAAAAAACAGGTCATGGGTTGAGATAAGGATGATTTAATTAAAAGGAAAAGAAAGAGGGAAAGCAAACAAACAAACAAACAAACAAAAAAACAAAGGCCGCACAGAAGCACAGAGAGAGAAAAGCAAACCCTCCTTCCCCTTTCCCACCTTATATTGCTGAGTGTGACATCATATGGCATGGATTATCCCTTTGGTCAGTTTAGGTCAGCTGCCCTAGTGATGTCCCTTCCTCATCTCTTGCCCACGCCCAGCCTACTGGCTCTTGAGGGGGTTGGAGGGAGTCCTGATGCTGTGCTCGTATTTCTCAGTGATAGTAAAAACGCTGGTGTGATACCAATGCTGTTCTAGCTACACATGCAGAGCACAGCACTGTATGGGCTGCTGCAGGGAAAGTTAACTCCATCCCAACCAGCCTCAAAACAATTGAAAAAATCTTAGGGAAACAAAACAAAACAAACAAACAAAAAATAATAATGTAGAATTGGTCAAGTATATGTTGACAAATGAGCAAGACATGCAAAATTGCAAAGAGATATAATTCTTTGCTTAAAGAACCATTGTGCCTGTAGTCTCTAATAGCAGAGGTCTCTCTGCTTATTCCTACTTATCACTCTCCATAACTAAAGGGCTAAGTTATGAAAGATCTGAGTGCCTGGAAAAAAGTTATTCCTTCCAAGGCCTGAAATTTCCTACTACTTTGCTGAACTTGACAAAGGAAGAGAGAATGGGAAGCAGTCTCAAGGTTTTCTTAAGGTAATGAATATTAGAGAAGGATGATGCAAACTCAGAAACGAGCAGGGGTTGAAGGAGGTCTACACACGTTTAAGTAATCTGATGCTAAGAACAATCCTTCAACAGAACAAAATCTGCTATCCTGGCTATATTTCCAAAGATGTAAAGTGGTTATTTCCAGGGATTTTCCAGGAATCCCATGGTGTGAAGATAACAAACACTTTTCAGTGTTCTTGCTCTTCCCTTCAGTAGGGCTGTACAGAGTTTTCAGGATGGAAGATGGAAGAAGGGCCTCTGATATCCTTTTCTGTTTACATAAGATGTTAACAGGTCTCGGTATAAAAGGAGTGGAAAGGGCTTGGAGTGTAGGTTTCCAGTAATAAATGACACCATTAGTAAAAATTTGTAACTCCATATAGTTTTATGTAGTTTGTTCACAGGAGTAAATATTAGCAAGATTATCTTTTATACAACAGTCTGGGAAGGTGATGAAATTTATTCCACCTCATTCAAATGGCTGATAATGACCGAGAGGTAGACCTACTTGTAAGCCTTGTAATATCCACATGATGCTCAGAATATTTCACTTTCTTCTTTTTCTGATTTGTTTTTTTGGTTGGTTGGCTGGTTAGTTTCAATTTGGGAAAGCCACATAAAGCAGAAAAATGCAAAGCAAAGCCTTCTGCCAACCACAAGATGCCAGTCTGCAAGGAAAAAGCACAATAACACAATGTGTAAGAAAACCTTCGCTTGATAAAGGCAGAATTTCCCCAGAAATACTGTGTAAAGGAATTTCACTTGAAAAAATGTCTTATGCAAAATAAAATGAGCCAGTCAAGAGCATATTCTGAACTCAGTAAACTGGAATGTGGACAATTACTTTCAGAAAGAGAAATGGAATATGCAGGAAAGACATTAATAGAGCTCAAAATGCTGCTCACAGAACCATGCCTGAAAGAAGCTGTTGAGGCAAAGTTACCCTCAGGCAATCAGCCTCAGCCTGACATCAACACAGGCAAATTAGCTGCACAAGTCATGTTAACCGAGCTCCCCCTGCAACAGAAACAGCTGTATTCCAGGGTGAAAAAAACTTAGCCTATAGAAAGTGAAAAAGAGGTAGGAGACAGACTGGGTGGCAGAGAGAGCTGCTGCAGCTGCTCAGGAAGCTTCAGGAGCAAAGGAGTAGGGGCAGTTTGTATGTGGAGCAGCAACAGCTAGTCAAAAGGCAGAGAGTGTACACAAACTAAAGGCAATAACTCAAGTCCTTTATTTCCCAATCTGCTCTCCAGGGAGATGTATCTCAGTAAGATAGGTCTGTGCTATAAAGAAGGATCCAGTTATAGTAAAGAACATGAATTAACATACCAGTTACAGTGACACAGTGTATCGTCAGAGACATAGGTAAGTATAATCACAACTAAGTCATTATGATCCTCTGTGATATCTAAGGTGGAATTTCTCTTATCTTCACTGTTAAGCTTCAGGTTTGCAAAATACATTATGAAAGTATTTACATTATTGTCTGTACTAATATTTTTGTCAGGAAAAATGAAAAGAAAAAAAAAGAAAGCAAAAAAAGAGCAAAATATTGCATTTTACATTATGAAAATAATGTACATAATTTATTTACATATAAGGTACACATAATGTACATATAAATAATGTACATAATTCACATTATGAAAATAAAAATCCTTCATCCTTTGTTTTAATCCTTACATTTGCCACACTAATGAGAATAAGAACAAGGAATAATGTATCAAGAGGTACTGCAAAGAAAAGGTATCAAGAAGTACTGCAAACAGTAAGCAGTAACAAGTTATAACTTGTTTAAAACACTTTGGAAATAGGGAAAACCAAAACATATAACAAAAAATATATAACAAAGTATGTTTTAAATAGTCTTACACTTTTAGTTCTGCATCCATTGCAATAAAAATAAATAAATAAATAAATCTGGTTTTGACAGGATGTGAGATGCGAGATGATATTTTGGTAGTCAAAATTTTCAGAAACATAAAAAAAAATATTTTTCAAATAAAAACTGTCTGAAGTGTCATCCAATAAGTCTTCTTAAACTTGCTTAACTTACAAAATTTATAGATGTGCAGTTTGTCAGACCCTTTATGTAGAGCTAGGGGACTTGCAGAGATAGGGATATACCATAAGTTTTTGCATTTTACTACATTTAATGTGCCAGTGTTTCTTGTATCAAAGCTATTAAACCTCTTGATCTTACAGTCTCCTGCTGCTGCAATAACAGAGCAGTACATTGCAATACTAAAGAGGCATATCACTCAACTCCTTTGGGGTCTCCAGAACTCCTACTACAGTGGCATAGAAGACTCTAATATAGATAACTTTCACAATTTAATTAACTGCATAATCAAATGTATTACAGTCAAATATACATGTCTTTAAGGATGCTATGTTACCTTTGTGGTTAATTGAAATCCTGATAGTGCAAAATATCATGTGCCATATATCTATTTGTCTTCTGCTGTAACTGTTGACATATTTTCCTCTAAAGTTCAGTTTAGGAGCTTCACCTAGTTTCATTTCAGTTGCTGTGATATCTTCTATGTGTATTTACAGTGATGTCACAGCCATGGTTCCAAGCTTACTTTGTGGATGTATTATAACTAACAAAAATCAGGGTCAAATTTCTGATGAATGTGCTCTCTTCCCTGCTTTCTACATGGCTAATATATACTCCTTGTCAAGTCATGCTACTAAGAAACTAAAAGACAAAGGTGTTCCATGGAATATTTATATACTTAATCTTCAATCTGTCTACATGGGATTATTTGGACAATCTACACCTAACCTGTAGATATGTACAGCTCTTTCATCTGTCTTGCTTATATAGTTTCTGGAGGACATGCAATTCTTCGGTACAATTCATCTATTAATTCCCTAAAAGCTCCTCCTCTTTCTCTCTATTGACCATCCAAGAAAGCTGGAAAGGTTAGCTCAGGTGCAGATACTGAAGCTCTAGCTGTCTACAGTTTTGATGTTATAGAAGCTGCAGGATGACTCCAGACTGTATGAGATATGACCACACTATTAGATGGTGAGGGGAGTCTGAGGCCAGGCTGCCATATAGTTCAGCAGCCCTTGCTTTTTGAGACTTACAACAGAAGGGCCTTCTAACAGTAGCTATATCCATACAAGACCAATGTGATAATGCTGAGTAAGTGGGCAGCATGAATTATGGTACATTTAAGCTGAGTCCTACATTTCTAGCCTAATTATCCCAGATAGAACTACTATAAAGGTTAAAAGTAGCTCTTAGTATTGCTTAAGAATTTAGCTCAAGCCCTTACCTGGATAGGCACTCAAATCTGAACAGACTAAATGTGAGGTGGGTTTAGACATAAGACACTTTAAAAAAATAAAAATAAAAATAAAATAAAAGTGTAAATTCACTCTATGGTGACAGAATATTAATATTGTTTGCAACATACAGATAGATTGTACCCTTATCCTTGGCTCTGAGCTCAACTAGTACCCACAGACCAGGATAAGATTGGGTCACAGAAATTTACAAAGCAACAAGGATTGATTCCATGTCTCACTGACTGTAAAGAATTATCACATCATACAAAATAAAATAATTATGTCCAATTCAAGGAAATAGTAAAATACTGTCAATTAAAATAAATAATTTGAAAGTAATACAAGGTAGCTCTTCACTCACTTTTAACCCTTCCTATGGCCAAAATCAAAATTATTGTATGTGTTGAGGAAGTTTATTAGTACAGTTGCATTTAGTGCTGTTTATGGAACATCGGATAAGAATATTTTTTGCGAGGTGTGCAATGCATTGTGCATAGTGATGTCCTCTCATGAGGGTAATGTCGGGTATTCTTAAGCATATCTCATTCTGTTGGGTACCTATCATGGATAAAAACATTTATATTATGCTACTGCTTTTGGAGATTCTCCAGTTAGAAAAATGACAGTGTTTTTAGGTTTTGAAAGAAAAAAAAAAAAAAAAAAAAAAAAAAAAAAAAGCTGCACTCTTTTCTTTCCGTCTGGTTACATTAGGCATAACTGTGCAATGACAGGAAGTGTAACAGTTCACCATCAAGTCCTGTGCAGCCACTGAATGGTTCCTTTCTTGAAGCAATTAATGCAATTTTCCCTACTAAGGAGGGCATAATCCACAATAAAAAGTGGAATAGCAGTTTTATGATATTATTAATTCATTTAATTTTGCCTTAATTTGAATTTTTCAGTACACAGAAGGAAGTCATCCACCAGCCATCTGTTCTTATATATTGCAGTCATTGCTAAATTATCCTGTATTTAACTTTTGTTAATAAGGTTAACATGGGAGCTTTAGCATAACACCATTGCTTCTCTCTGTACTATGTCTATTTAAGAACATATTTCAGTGCTACCCAGAAGAACTGCATAGATAGAAATAAGTTCTCTTAGAGAGAAAAAAAAATAATAAATAATTAAAAAACTGGCATTGTCCCTTCCTAAAACTTGTCAGTATTATCTAAGTTAGTGTAACTTGGAAAGGAAAAAAAAGAGCTGATAATTGACAAATTTGAAGAGTAGATTAAGTAACAAGTTTGTAAAACTGGCATTCTATATCAGTGAATTTTGAATACTGTCAATCTCTACTTTTATACCCCTAGGGTAATTTCAACAATTAATGAATATATGAAGAAGGATCTCACATGGACTACAGAAGTTTTACACTACTGTGATAGTATGAAATGAAAACATGGACTGGGACACAGTGAAGGAAAATTTTTGCTATCATATGGTTTCCTCAGGGAACAGATATATCTTGAACAAACATTTCCCAAAGTCTCATAATTGTCTTGCAGACAGCTAAGATACATAATTCTTCAGAAGTAGCAATCTAAACAATCATTCACAAACAATAATAACAATATATATATTTTTTGTAGTGAAGAATGCTGCTAAAATTACACAATGGTCCATCTTCACATGCCTCTCTGCACTCAGTTTTGAAATTGGAAAGAATATAAAAGTGGAATACACCTTAACTGTTCCTTTACACAGAGCTGAAAACTCTGGAATTTCCAAATTTACATTTACAGAATCTGAAATGTATTTCAGACTTTGGAACAACACTAGTTACTAGAATCTTTTCCAGAATGGACACGGATGAGGATGACAAGTACTAAAGACGAACAGATTCAAAAAGAAACAGTTGAGACTGCTGACACATCGAATGTTGCACTCTAGTATGAAACTAAAATAAATAAATAAATAATAAATCTTAATGTTTCAAGCAAGTACATTGCTAATTAAAATAAACACTTATTTGCCTAATTACACCTGGAACCTCAAAAGAATAACCTTATAATTTCACTCAAATAATATCACAGAATCACAGAATGACAGAATTGTAGGGGTTGGAAGGGACCTCAAGAGTTCATCAGGTCCAACTCCCCTGCCAAAGCAGGTTCCCTAGTGCAGGTTTTCCAGGTAGGCATCCAAATGGGCCTTCAATAACTCCAGAGAAAGACTCAGCAACCTCCCTGGGCAGCCTGTTCCAATGCTCCGTCACCCTCACCGTGAAGTTCTTTCACATATTGGTGTGGTACTTCCTGTGCTCCATTTTGGCCATTGCCCCTTTTCCTGTTCCCACAAACCACTGAAAAGAGGTTGGCCAAATCCCTCTCTCTCCCACACTTAAGACATTTGTAAACATTAATAAGATCCACTCACAATCATCTTTTCTCAAGGCTGAACAGACCCAGGTCTCTCAGCCTTTCCTGATAGGGAAGATGCTCCAGGCCTAGTATCATCTTTGTGGCTCTCCACTGGACTCTTTCCCTGTCTTTTTTGTACTGGGGAGCCCAGAACTGGACACCGTACTCCAGGTGAGGCCTGACCAGGGCAGCGTAGAGGGAGGATCACCTTCTTTGGCCTGCTGGCCACACTCCTTTTAATGCACGTCAAGATCCCATTGGCCTTCTTGACTACCAGGGCACACTGCTGGCTCGTGGTCAACCTGTCATCCACCAGGACCCCCAGGTCCTTCTCCACAAAGCTCTTCTCCGGCAGGTCATCCCCCAGCCTGTACTGGTAAGTGCGGTTGTTCCTTCCCAGGTGCAGGACTCTACACTTGCTCTTGTTATGCTCTTCATTTGGTTTCTTCCTGCCCAGCTCTCCAGCTGGTCCAGGTCTCACTGAATGGCAGCAGAGCCTTCTGGTGTGTTGGCCAGTCCTCCCAGTTTTGTGTCATCAGCGTACTTGCTGAGGGTGAACATTTTTCCCTCATCTAGGTTGTTGATGAAGATGTTGAAGAAGATTGGACCCAGCAACGACCCCCAGGGAACACAGCTAGTCACAGGTCTCCAGCTGGACTCTGCACCACCAATCACCACCCTCTGAGCTCAGCCAGTCAGCCAGTTCTCAACCCATCTTTCTGTCCACTCCTCTATCCCACACTTTCTCAGCTTTGCTAGCAGGATATCATGGGAGACAATATCAAAAGCCTTGCTAAAGTCAAGGTAGATGACATCCACCGCTCTCCCCCCATCTACCCAGTTGGTGATGTCATCATAGAAGGCAACGAGTTTGGTCAAGTGTGATTTCCTCTTGGTGAATCCATGCTGACTACTCATAACTTTCTTCTCTTCCAGTTGCTTGGAGATGGCACCCAGAAGAAGCCTTGTATGTCCATGACACCCTGGAACAACCTTTCCAGGGACAGAGGTGAGACTGACTGGCTTGTAGTTTCCAGATCCTCCTTTTTGCTCTTCTTGAAGACTGGAGTGACAATGGCTATCCTTCAGTCTTCAGGCACCTTTTCTGTTCTCCAAGGTCTTTCAAAGATGATAGAGAGTGTTTTGGCAATCACCTCCGCCAGCTCCCTCAGTACAGGTGGATGCATCCCAGGACCCATGGATTTGTGTGTGTTGATCCCACTCAGACACTCCTGAACGACTCCCTCCTCAACCAGGGGGGACATCTCCATTTCCCAGACTCTTTCTCTAGGGTCCAGGAGTCCTTGTGGGGAGTCTTTGAAGCAAAGAAGGCATTCAGTATCTCTGCCTTCTCAGCGTCCCCTGTTACAAGGACACCTGCCTCATTCAGCAGGGGATACACGTTATCCCTAGTCTTCCTTTTACTGTTTACATACTTAAAAAAAAAAATAAAAAAAAATAAAAAAAAATAAAAAACCTTATTATGCTTTATCTCTTTTGCAAGCTTCATCTCCAGGTGGCTTTTAGCCTTCCTCATCACGTCCTTGCAGGCCCTAACACTCCTATACTCCTCCTAAGAGTACAGGCCTTTTTTCTACATTTCACAGACCTTTCTCTTCCTTTTGATCCTGTTGATGAGCTCCTTGCTTATCAACAATATTACAGTCTTCAAGTAGTATAAGTGAGTAGTAGTATAAGGGAGTAATAGTATAAGTGAGCATTAAAATGGGAAAGGGTTAGGATTAGACATTTCTTAATTCACAAGTTAAATTTGAATTGAGTTTATTTGGGTGGGGAAGAGGTGAGATAAAATCTCAAAGAAACAATGCTGTTTCTATCACAATAATATATGCTAATTTCATATATTGTAAATTTTGTTAACATTGAAACCCAAGCATTCTATATGGAAAATCAAACCCGATTTCATTTCCAATTAAAAAAGCTGTAAGACTAGAAAGTTGTTCTTCAGAACCTGCATTATTGCTAAGACAATTTCATTAAATATATGCCTATCACTGTAAAATAAATAGCAGTAACTGCCTTGAATGACTGGATTCTCTATAGACCAAAACACATTAGAGCTGTTCTGGGTCTTCTATTTTACTTGCAATCAAATGGGAAATCCACTAAATGTTATGAGTACCTACATCAAAGGGGAATTCCAGAATTCCCAGTTGGGAAGCAGGGAAAGGAAAAAACAGAAGGAATACAAAACAAGAAAACAAACACCAACAACAGACACACACACACACACACAGAGAGACACACACACTACATTCTGGTAGGAGGTGGCTTGTTCAAGTATCCTTACAGGGACAGGTAGAAGTGGGGCTTAAGCATTATATTTATAAACTCATTTTGATTTTCATGTCATGTTTATTTGGGTTACTTAGCTGAAGATACAGCTTCTGTTAACAATGTCTCTGCAAAGTCAATCCAACAGATTACATTAAACCTTTCTTTCTGCTTCACATATCACAAAAACAGCAAAAATTGTTTTAGAAGGTGCATGCTGTTTCTGCTGTCTGCTGGTAGTGATGGATAAAATGGAAAGAAAAGAGTTTGATTTAGTCATATAGCTTAACCTTACAAGGAAAAGACAGACACCTATATAACATATACATGTATATATTTTATTTTCAGACATATGTGTCCATGCATAACTATATATTCTAAATATACAGGTCTATCACATCTCACTTTTTACATTTCAGTGAATATATAGAAAGAGTGGTTTACTGTGTTCTATCCACAAATATATCAATGTTTCATGCAAGTAATATTTTGTTAATCTTACATTATACAAATAACTTCCCTGATGAAAGGAAACTTCAGAGAATCAGCAGAGAAAAATCTGATCAACGCATTACAAAAAGACAGAGAGAGAGAGAGAGCTAAGCATTCTACTTTTCAAATAAGGCACACATTGTAAACATTTAACAAGAAGGGTTTCTCATTTCTTGGAGATATTTTCTGCATTGTGTATTACGTTAATGTTTTTATTTTAACAAGACTTATGTTTTCACAGTTCTACCTTCATCCTCTCATTTCATGATTGCCCAGATCCTATAAATACTCATAGACAAAATCATCTCATAATTATGCACTAAAATTAAACATTAATTACATTCAAAGAAGTATTTTCAGTACTCAATAACAGAATAATAACAACATTTGTTGACCATTTTTCTTTTGTGAGAAGTTTCCTAACTGTTGTGCCTCCACAAATGTATTGTATAGATCTAAGCCCTGGGATTCACAGAAAAATGCATACTGTGTGCTTCCTTCATTCATTTGAAAATGGAAAGCGGATTGCATCATGAGCAGGCTGTTCCAATTATATTTTGATATTTTTTGCCATTTGAAAGATATCATGTTACAAATCATGTCAGAATATTTTTCTTACTGGACTTTTATATCTATCCAACAGTCAAAATATTATTTGTGAAGCGTGAACATTTTAATAAGTATTCTTCTGGTTTTGTGAGCTAGTTGACACTGTATAATAGCAGAAAAATGAATCTGTGCTGAAGATTTATCAGAACAAAACTCTGGAAATGATGAATCACAAGTAATGAAGCAGGAGCTAAGGACGAAAAAAATGTGCAAGCTTTTGCTTGATTGAAGAAATGCTAATATATAGTGGTATGTAATCTTTGACACCGTGATACATATATACAGATACAAAAATATTTTAAAATCAAAATAATGCAGTAGGAAGGAAAAAATCCCTGGAAACAGAATTCAAATACCTCATTATAGTGTTAACCAAATCAGCACAGACACAGAGTGAATGTGTGCGGACAGTGCCTAACTAAAAGCAAAGAAATGAACAGCTTTTTGCTCCCTTGTTGCCATGTAGCATTTACATTTGAAGACTGGGCTCAGAGTACAGAGGATGGACTATACAGTTAAGTGGCTAAACCAGGGTTGGAGAGTCTACTAGTGTCAGACATTCAAACTGAATTAAATCCATCCATCTCTACGCACTCAGAAAATAAGCAGTCTGACCCTCCACCATTTCATACAATACTTACAATGTGTTAAGAAGGTATGAAGATCTATGGGGAAAGAACTCCATGTATTAACATTTTAAATCCATTTTTATGTGACAGAAAATGTTACTATCTTCTGAGCCTGAACTCTGAGCCAAAATATGATGAAAATATCTTAACGGATTGTATGGACATCTTACTTTTAGCTCTTATTCTAAACTGGACATACACTGAAAAGAACAGCTTCAAACAAACAAAATGCACAAAACCAGGGAAGTATTTCTCTCATTTCCTGAAAATACGAAGGCCACATCTACTGTATGTTTCCTTTCCAAATAATATACTTTCTACCACCTGCACCACTTTTCTTTAGGACTACCAGATATAAATGGTATACTAAGGCATATTTGTTATCCTCTAGGTCATTTTTTTCATTTTCTAGTCTAAGGAACAACCCACACTCCTAAATAATTTCTCACTACATTTTCCAAAGCAGAATAGTTTTCCATACCTTCTCTTCAACACCAGAGCAAAATAAATAAATAAATAAACGAATAAATAAATAAATAACACTACAAGGACAGGTGAGGTCAACCCCTTTCCTAACAGTGCAGTGCAATGCAACAGTATCAGTCATTACTGCAGCTACCACCACAGTAACCTCTGTGAATATAAAACTTTATTGCTGGTTTAAGGTGCTGACTGAAACTGAACTACATGAAATTATATGAATATTTTTTCTCAAAAGTCAAAAATTACAATATAATTGGTCTTAAGAATCACATAATATCAAACACTGATTGCTAGGGGATAAAATTAGAAGATAAAAGATTTGGTATGATTTTAATTAAAAACAACAAACAAACAAACAAACAAAAACCCACTAAATATGTTCCAGACTCAGTTCTTTACCTGTGAATTGAAGACCATGTCCCTGCTTCATCTTTATCATTTGTATGTATGTCCATAGCCTACAATACAATGTAATATAGATAAAGTTAACCTGGGTTTCAGGAGCAGTCTTTCTATGTTTGGTATATAGATATCATATGTTTTCCACAAATTAAAAAGATTATTTAGCCAGATTGAAGGTCTTCATCAAATAATAGAGAGCTAGTAGTTTAACTATATGTACTGGAAAGAATATAAAAAAACAAGACATAATTTTCTTATTTGTCAAAACCTTGTGATAGTTTGGAAACATATCAATTTCTGTGCTAATATAACATTTTAAATACTTGCCATATTACTTGGAGGACACTAAGAACAGTTTAATTAACACTTATGAAGCAAATTCATGATGTAATTACAGAAATTATGCCAATGATCAATGAATAGGCTCACTGGATTTCTTTTCTCTGACTCTTAGAGTCATTGTTAGCTCTGGCCTATGCAAGTTTTCTGTGCAGAGGAAACTGGGCTAATCTCATAAAAATGGTATATTAATGCACAAAGGTCAAGATGAAATTCTGTTACTTTAAGATGTCTCAAAATTCATAGGGTCATTCCTGGTTTATAGATTATTTCTGCATCCCACAAAACAAAAGTATTGTAAAGGCAGGCACAACTGGCTTGCATGAAATAAGATTCCTACAGGACTACCTCCTGTAATATGAATAGTAATAAAAATGAAGAAAGCTCTTTAGCTTTTCCAGAAGCAGGAAATACCCGAAGTTTCTTCTAGGCATCCTGCTTTCATTTTGCACATTCAAGAGGTGCCATAAACCTTACTAGTCATGGGCATTTGCTTCCTAGGCTTCCATGAAAACTAGCTTTTTTTTTTTTTTTTTTTTTTCATGAAATTGCAGAATACAACGTTGTCATAGCCTGCTATTATATATTAACAGATATATTATTTTGCATCTCCTTGATTGGGCTAGCTCTAAAGAATTATTTTGTTTTCATGAACATTATGTTTATACAGTCACCAGAACAAAATATACACAAACAGAATATTAATAATACTACTTTGAATGCTTGATATCTATTGTACCAATTACTGAGGTATTTGAAAGAAATTTTACAACCATTAAGTATGTATAAAGCACCTCAGCTGTTGTAAGCATAGGTGATGGAAAAAAAAAGACTGTTGTGCCTCAAAATACTCACCTTCACAGATGTAACAAAGTAGAGAAAGCTACAGGAAAGAACATGAGAGGTCTGCAAGTGAAACACTCAAAAGTCATGAGATTACACAGAGTACTTTTCATGACATTATATTCCATTCTTACATGATGACATACTATTTTTCCCTCAGTTATGAATGAAAAATATATCAAATACTATATATATATATATTATGTCTGCTGCTCAGAACTGTGGCACCTGTACTTTATACTGACCAAACTCATCACTGAACAAAGATTTTACTTATATTTTCATTAGATGATCCACATGTTTTCAGCTTGTTTCATAAAGCCTTATATATTGTCTGTAAGAAAAGCCCTGCCTAAACAAGAAGCGTCATGACCCCCATTTAACTAACAAGCAACTGAAATGGAGCCTTGGGAACTTCCAGAGAGTTACACACAAAGTCTCTGGCAATGGTAAGTTTGGAAGCCAGAGGTCAATGAAAATGTGAAACCCATATTCATCTTCCAGCCAATCTTTATTCCATTCACTGTAACTATACACATATTTCAAGTGCAAGAAGCAGTAGACAGCATTCAATTTCACTAGACCTTATTCAGACGTTGTAAGGCATAAGACAATACTCTAGATCACACCAGGTGTTTAGAGAATAAGGCATGATCTCACAGTCACTTCCAGCTCAAACCATTCTATGATTCTATTAATCTGTGAAATAACATAATGTTGCTGCGTAATAAAGAATAGCACTGCAGTGCATTTAACATGAGTGATCATAAAAAATAACCTGAAGAACTTCAGTTTTTGTATTTTCTAGCTTTTTGATTATTCATCTTGGTTATGTCTAAAAAAATACAATGGAGCAATATGTAAGACATTCCTGAAAAAGGTACATTTACAATCACTTGGAGCAGTGTAGCCTCTGAAGCATGGTACTGTACTTGGGCTATTAACTCGGGTGTAACCTCAGTCTGAAGCAGCTTTATTGCTTCCAGTTCCAGAGTTAGTTCATTTACTGCCTGTTTAGGAATTGCTTCAACAAGTACATTTTGTTTTCTGTGGGAAGAATGGAGAAAGAAAATATTCCTTTGTGACATGTCTGAAGTAGGTAGGCAGATTCTCTCACCTTCCTCTCTCAAATTTGAAGAGAATCAGGACATCTTCAAAGCCTTGTCTCCTCAACAGTTCATATCCCACCATTTCCTGCCAAAGCTCAAATTCCACTGAACCTTGCTATATGTGTATATGAACATCTAGCAGAATCCTGAAACACCATGTATTCAATGGAAATTTCCCGTCAGTTTATATATGCTGTCAGAGCCAGCTATAATAAAGAAACCACAAGTTATTTGCTTTAATCTTCAACAGAACACCAGGGTTTTGGCAGGAGACACTTTCATCAGAAAGTTTATAACCACCAGTTGTAGATGTTTCCAGCTAACAGGCATATGTCAAAGGTAAATACAGTTTAATTATAACATGTGTGTTTATTCTTTACTAATGAATCTGATTTTAACTAAACATATTTAGTAATCAGGGAAAAATATATTCCCCTAATTTGCATCATCAACTTATGATTAATTCAGTTAGCTCTCAACCTTGTTGGTTCCCTGGAAAATATCTTCCCATACTACTCACATACATACTTTACTTTTTCAGAATAAAACGCTGGAGTAAGCAGCTGACACATAAAATGCTCATTAGGCAATATACTTTAAAACATATTTTGCAGAGAAAGACTGTATTTTCAAATAGCAGAGTTCTAACTTCTCCAGCAGTTTAGCTTCTGTTTCTCCATCTTTGAAAATTCTACTGTCTCTTCTGATACAAAACTTCTACAGCTTTGCAGGATTTAATTCTATTTTTTTTTTTTAATTAAATATGTATCCTGAAAATGAAAAGATGCTATCACATGAAAAAAAAAAAAATAATAATAATAAAAATGAACAAACTAAAAAATCTGTGTTAAAAAAGTTGAATTTCAGATTAGAGATTCTATACTGATTAATTACTTTATTTGTTTTCCATTGTTTTCCAAAAGAAATGTATTGCACTACTGCATTGCTAAAATGAAGAAAACAATGTCACATTCTGTGCCTTCTCAATTATCCTTTTGTCTTTTTACAACACACAAGCCAAAGAAAATTGAGGCATACAAAAATAAGGGAAACTTTCAATCAGCAATATAATTTGCCAAAGACTACAGTCTAGTCAGATCAGTTACAACTTTTCGGAGAACTGAAGACATTAGTAACATTATTTAGATTTCGACATTATTGAAAAAGCTTAATTCAACCTTTTTGTAGGGTGGGCCGAGTAGAATATTTTAACAGATCCAAGTCACGTGTTTTTTGCCTTGAGCTTGAAGCTCTAATCAATGTGTATATTTTACTAAGATTTTTAAATTATGGTAACTTATATCTTAATTTTAGACAGGAAGGGACAATTTGGCTCATCAAATCAAATTCCTGCTATCACAAACAAACATGATGCTTCATCTTGTCCATCTGCTGGTGTCTTAACTGGATAGGTACTTAGTTCCTACTCCTAAGTAAGAAGTCTGTTTCAGAATCTGTGTAAAGTAGAATCCACTTTACTATTTTCACACAAAATTTGTTCAGAGATGGTTAACAAAGTTGACACTCAGTTGCCTGGTGTTTAAAATTTTTGATGTTTTTGTGATAAAGTGTTGTGTGTTCTGCTTTCACTTTCCTAGGCTGAACAATCCAAGCCCTTTTCTTTCCTGTGATCATCCTAGTTGCCCTCCTTTGTATCCATTCCAGTCAGTATTCTTCAGTCCTGAAGATAAATTGATCTCAGCAATTTTACACATTTTTTATACTTTGGATTCCATTGAAAGTACTCCATAAACAAATTTTATTGCTGTTGTTTATTTTGTTTTGTCTGATAAAGTGTCTTCTAGGATTTGTTAACAATTCCTTTGATGATAGTTGTGATTTCATGTGCTAGCTTTTCTCCTGGTCCATGATCTTGAAAAATGAAGCATAAGACCCATACATACCTTGATGGGTACATCCTATCTAGGAAATACAAAGAGAGAATCTGAGCAGAGAAAAACAAATAATGTTCTAAGGAGATATTTTATTTAGGGGAGCTGGAAGTAAACATATATGGGTATAAGACATTGCCATAAAGCAATATCCACAAATCTGAAAATGATCTGAAACTATGAAAATGCTGCTCGTGTGCATCCCTTTTGCAGATTTGTGCAAGCTTTTGTCTTGAACAAAAGTACAATATCTTCAGGTAGTAGGTGGGTTCTGGGAAGAGGGCCAGGCATAGAGACTTACAAACAGACTGAAAATATAATTGAAAGGCAGTCACTTTAGTGTAGAAAAGATAACCTCTCATGTTTGCTTTTATAGGTCCAGGCACAGCTTTAAATCAATGTATTGGTTAAGAGGTTCAGTGTCTTAGGGGGTAGAGGTGCCTGAAGGTTCGGAAGGCAAGATCCACATAGCAATCCCAAAGCTGTGCAATCAAAACTGTTGCAGCACCATACACTCTCAGAGGCACACCTTTCCCCTGGCTTTAAAACATTTATCCTTACACTTTCAAAGTCCAGCAAAGGATATTAGCCTTTCAGTAGAATGCCACTTTGAAAACCTAAGTGATAGAGTTTTAGTGTCAATAAACTTTTTTTTTTTTTTTTTTTTTTTTTTTTTCTGTTAAGATATCATTTCACTGCTCTTTGGGACATAGCCCCAGTATTTCTGACATCCTCATTAATTATATATTGTAAATTTACAATTTATAATGTCATACTCTATGAAATAAAGGCTGTAAAACCCTGCTGTTTATAAATCCTGCTAGTGTCTGTTCATGCTGTAAAATGTCTGTGAGTCTCAGAATGAATTCATGTTTTATTTATGGGAAGAATTCATATTTTTTGAAGTTACAAATTTTAAGAATCACACCTTCTGCAGAGTAAGTATTTTCTTTATACCATTAGTGGCTTTTGTTTCCCAGAATAGGATCTACCCAAATCAATAAAAAAAAAGGGGGGTGGGGGTCATATTTATGTTTTTATTTATTAAAAAAATAAAGCTAAAAGCTGCTTAGCCACAAGGGAAGAAACACAGAGCAGAAACAAAACCTCTATTTTTAAAGCTGTCTTTTGTTTCTGTAATGCCAACCTCAGTCTTTAAGTAATGCTTTCCCTTGTGACCAGGCTTCTTTCAACTTTTGCATTTTATTAAAAGATCTAAATTAAAGGTATTCCATGAGTCTAAGTTGAGTTTTGTTCGTTTGTTTGTGGTTGTTTGTTTTTTAAGAAAAAAAGAAAGTCAAAAATGGTCTTATCAATAAGGATGTAGTACATGAATTTAAGTTGGGGTAATTCATACTGTGCAAGGACTACAAAGTGTTTGGATAACATTTGTGATGTGGAATTTGTTTGATTACATTTTCTAATCAGAATGTAAGAATATGCGTGGCAGTAAATAGTATGTTTCATCTCTTCATTTTTGCAATTATTTCAAAACACTTATTTTAAAAAGCCATTAAAAGTACAGTTTTAAAGCATTGTTGTAAAGTGTTTGTTCTCATCTGATTTGTTTGCTTCCTCTATATAGAAACGTCATAAAACATATTTGCATTCCAGCATTTTGGCACTAGCCATAAAGAGCATGTTCTCAAAGCTTAATAGACACATAGATAATTTTGTATTAGAAGCATTAATTTAAAAAGTAAAGATGAGGGAATGGTAACAGATCATCCTGTTATTTCAAAATAGCTCCTTTCAGCAGCAGGAATTGCATTGGCTTTAGGTTTTGGTTCGCGTGATTCTGAGACAGAGGATTTGGGAATGGTTTGCAACCCCACCAAGGATGCACTGGGAGTAAAAATAATTGTAAAGGGCATCTATATGTCCTCTTGAAGCTTAAGGAAACACACATTCAAGAAGTAAGCATAAACTATGATTTTATTATTTTTTAAAAAAACTTTTGATTACTTACCTATACTGTCTGCTTACCATGCTTGAAACATCCGTCACCAAATGTACAATGCAGGCAGTGAAAATATTGGTATAAGCAATTGTTTCTAATAGATGCATTTTCCCCATATATCAATTTGTTGGTATCTGAAATGGCATACTAAGAAGAAGAGGCAAGCACTTTCTGTTAGACACAGGGGTGACACAAGTTAATTTCATTGCTGTCAGTAGATATCTTGATGGGTATATATTGTGTGTTATCATGAGTTACCACAGCTGCAAGGGATTATTTCTTCTACTAATAATGGCATAATAGAATATCAGAACTTGTCACAAGATTTCAAGTCAGCTATGAAATTAACCTATTTCATCACTGAAAAAAAAGGTTCATACTAATTTATATATATATATATATATGCATATATATATATATATATGACTTTGGTGTTTATTTTTGTTTGTTCATTTGTTTGTTTTTTAAATAGGAATTATAAAAGTTTCAAGGAATTGTGGAAAGTCTTCATTTCTTGAGTAAGCCTTACATATAGTTTCTAAAACTCACCCATCATATTCTGTATTCACAGATAATATAAACCTCATCACAGTGGTATAGAAAATTAACAATAAAAAACTTAAACCAAATAGCAACTAAGGGAATAGAATAAGGGAATAGAATATACCCTCTGTCTTATGTCTTATTCACCACATGGCAAAAGGTATTTTCTGTGTATATTGTAGCATTCTTTGGAAATCATTAAATTCCACAACATTAAAGCATGACTTTTAAAAATGTCCTAATAGCATGACAGGCCCTAATTTGTAGTTCTTCATCTCCTTATAGGGTGGAGTTGAACAAGGAAAAAAAAAAGTGCCATCAAAACATTTCATTTTTAGAGAACAAAGTGCTTTTCACTCCTGGATGAGTCTTATACCCACTTAAAGAACTGTTTCGGCTTGCCAAAAAGCCAGAGATATGCTACTAGATGCCCCAGGAAGTTTCTGGATGGTACCCAAAGCATGGAGAGAATACAAATGCTTCCTCCATTGTCAGAAAGCCACTTGGCTGGGTAATCTCAGCTTGTTTAATCAAGGTCAGTTTAAAAGAGAGAGGTTTTTTCAAGCCGGATGGGCCCAAATCACTACAGGGTCTAGGACTTTAATATAAATGTAAACACAGCTAAAAGGTGTAATGGAGAAATTCTGGCACTGCAGTGAAGTTCTTAACCCAAAGTGATATTGAGAAACACTTAAGAAATGAATATGTTTTGCTTACCATTTAAAAGTACCCAAACATGTAAAGATACTTAAACTGTTGGCTGATCTGTAAAGAAAATATCAGCATTAACAGAGAAACAGCTTATTCATCTTTTCCTAAGGTTTTTCAAGTAATTTGGCAGCAGTAGCTCTTTTATCTGGTTTGAACTATAGTTCCAGTTTCACCATGTCCATGACTGTTACTGTTCAGATCAGATCCAAAACCAGTGTTTACAGAGTATTATTGAATTGACCTCACAATGCAGCATGTATATCAAAAAGTAGGAACATTGCGTCTTGCATAAGAACATATAGAGGTAAAAGAGCAATCATCAACTACTACCCTCTGGTTCTTTCAAGAAAGAAAATAATAACTCAGCCAAGTGCCTCTCAGTATTTCTTGCCAGGGTTTCCAGAAAGGTCAACAAAGCTTCATGGTCAAAGACTAGTGAGACAGTGAAAAGATTAGCAAAAGCATTTAATTTTTGTCCATTGATGACATCAGATGACTGAGAAATAATATTTCCTTTCTTCTTATCAGGGTCATGTAGAAGAACTCTTCCTGCTGAAGTTGCAGGAATTAAACATAAAATATGTTTTGCAAAATTTAGGGGGAGAAGTTAGATTTGACTTTAATTGTTTAGCAAACCCCAAGAGCTATAGTTCATAAATTAAAAGGTTTTGTGAGCACAAACATTAATTGAGTTATATGTGCTTTCTGAAATGTACTGTCAGTTGGTTCGTGAAAAGATTAATGTTCTTGTGATTCCTTTGTATGCATGTTTGAATTCTTTGCTTGTCCCCGTGGGTTCTGTTTAGTGGCATTTAGGTTCTCTGACAGAGCAGATGACTTTTTATAGCTGATGGTATTGTAACAGGGATCAGGGAAAAGCTTATTCCACTGACGCCCCATTTTGGAAGAGGAACTGAAAATGTGGATGTGGGTAGAAAAAAATGTTTTCATTCTGTTGATAAAATCAGGCTTATTTTCTCTGATGAGGGAGGGCTAAGCCCTTGCCAGAATCTAACTAAAGCCTCCTGAAGGCACTCATCTCCCTTCTGGATTTTGTTTTCTTTCTTTCATTAATATTTCTGGGGAAGGGACAGGCAGAGGCAGGGAAATTTAGCTTATACTGGGGGGGACCTGACTTTTCCTTTCCTTTTCCCCATCCCTCCATTTAAAATCCAGGGATTTCTCCAAAGTACTCCAACAGGCAGTATCCACCCATACCCTCCCCTTGCTACTGAAAAAATTTTCTACCCTAATAACATTGCTTTTTTTCCTGCCTGTTCACCAGCAGTTACAGACAGATTTTTATATTTTAATGATGTTTCTGTATTAAGAGTCTGGGAACTATAAATGCTTTATGGGTTTCTCTGTCCAGGTTTTTGGAGAGAGCATAAAGAGTAACTTTTTTTTTTTTTTTTTTTTTTTTTTAGAAAAAACGAAAAAGTCAGGAGAGAGGCTGAATATTGTTCTTTTTAAGACTTGAAATAAGTCTAAGCTATCATGAAAACAAGCTTGTTTGTTTAGGAAAAAGGAACAGCATCTCTTCCTTTAAGCATACTTTATCTTCTGTATCCTTTGTACTCAAAAGCTGCCTATGGATATTAGTTTAAAAAATGCAATGTTTGTCCATTAGGTAAAAATACAATACCCGAACACTGGCTTCTTTAAGCAAGGTTTGGTTTTAATTTGAAGAGAAGATGGTTGACCTATGCCAAAGCAGAGGCTCAGGAGTAGCTTCAATAACATCAAAGGACGCAGCAGCAAACCAGTTGTTTCCTAGGTACAATCACAAAAATGGTATTAGAAACATAACTTTGTTCTTGCATTTATTAACCTGTATTAAAATGGTTTGTGTTTGCTTAACAGTTGTGAGCAATACTATAACAGTTAATATTTGGTCATTTTAATTTCTTTTTTATTGGCTGAATCCCTGAATGGACTTGACAGATATTTCTCCCAGTTTTACTGATGGAGGACATAAGTGGAAACCAATTAAAATAAATAAATACAAACAAACAAACAAACAAAAACTAAATAACTTGAACTGAATACTCTTAACATCCTCAGCTGAGGAACTACAAACAAAAGGTCCTAACTAGGTCAGTACAAGACATTAGCAAGGGAGTTTTGTTATGAGCAATCTCCAGATGCTCACCGGAGTGGACATAGAAGCCAGATTTCCCTGGTCTATGTGTTCTCCATTCTAAGTGTGAGATAACCTTTCCTAGATAGATAAATTACAGCAAGTAAGAATGAGACCAACATCTAAAAATCCAAGGAGAAGTGCAGAACTGGGGCCCTCCTGTGAGGAAAAAACTAATTGCATAGTAAGAAGGCTACCAGCTGCCTAATAGCAAAATTGAATGGAAAAAGTAAAAAGGTCTCTTTTACCCATCAATAAGTTTTTAGTCATAAAACAAAATATACCAGTGGGTTAGCTGCCAGTACTGAGCATTATCTAGAAATATAGGGCTTGTGTCCCCACATTTCTACTCAATGGACTTAAACCATGGAAAGAAGGTCCTTAGATTCATGCTGCTTGGCCAGTGTTTAAGTGCCTTACCTTCAGCAGAAACAAATCAATCTTATGAAAGCAAACAGCAAAATATCCAACCTGCCAAGAGGCCAAATAACTGAGCATTGTCCTTTTCACTGGTAATAATAATATTTCCCAAACCTTGGATTTAAATCAAAATATATGTATGTCCCAATATGTACTTTCTCATAGATCTTAAGATCGTTCAGCACATAAGTCCCAGTCTGTAAAAGGGACCACACCACTGAGCCACATTTTAAAAGATAAATTTTAATTATTACTGCAGGGTAAATATAATTTATAGTTACCATTGGCACTCATAGAAGCCATTTCATTAAATTCCAGATATCAACAATGAAATGAGTGATGACCTAATTAAATATAGTACAACACAAACTCTCACAGGGGCCTCAGTCTCATGTGACATACAAGGCTGGAGAGCAAAGTGGGAAAAGGAGTCCTTAACAGCTGCCACAATATCACAAGGACCAGTCATTTCAAAACTGTCAAGAAACACAATACTATTTTGTAAAGAGCACTAGGCAAACTACATAGAAACTTTGTGTAGACAATCTTTTCTTCAAAATTAAAGTTTTCTTACTCCGCTTTTGTTTAATATTTTTATGTAGCTTTAATTCTGAAAGTAACCATCCAAGAAGACCTTGAATGTCATTGCATTAATTTTTAACAATGCATCTTTAGTTGAATTTAGATCTGTTTTCCTGAGTGTCTCCTTTATCCTAAGAAGCTTTAAATAAGCAACAGTTTTAAAGTGCATTTTGATAAGGACAGGAAACAGCTTTCAGCATCTCCCTTCTCCTTCTAGTCTTAGTATCTTGTGCTTACAAACTGTTCATGTGCTCTCCTCCCCTTCCCACACTAGGACCATCATAAGGGGCTATCAGAAGTTTTGCACAAACACAAGCAGATCACCTGATTTCTCCTTAGGGTATCAGCCAAAGCCCATTGCAGCAGGCTTTTTCCACTGCACCAGGCTTTTTTTTTTTTTTTTTTTTTTTTTTTTTTTCTCTGTAATTCATCACCAGAAATGTGGCAGCATTCTTCAGAAGTGAGCTAAAATTTGTGTCTGTTCTTATTTTTTCAAACCGTTTCACCTCTTCCCAAGATTCAGCCTGTATTAAAAATACGCTGACGTAATAAGAATGTATCCTTATCCCATTTACCCCAAATCATTTGTGAAACAAAATGAAACAAAACAACAACAACAAAAAGACCATTATGTAAATCATGACACAGGTATTTCACATATTTCAGTTTCACTTCAATCCAAAAAAGTGCCTGGGAAAACAAAACAATCTGTTTTTACCTTCAGAAAAGTAGAATGATATTGAAAAATGAAAGGGGAGGGATTTTTCAGTGTCCTGCATGAAAAGGAACAAATTTGTAAAGTAAAAAAGAAAAAATATATATATATATTTGTGTAAAACTCAAAGTTGAAATTCCTAAATTATAAATCCTAAATAATTCTTAAATAACTATATATATATATATATATATATATATATATAATATATATATATATA